>NW_025536597.1:0-54686 GCF_020615455.1 Coregonus clupeaformis
GTGAGTGTAACGATCCCGGCAGTCTGAGTCGGGTCCTGTCTGGTGACTAGTTTTTCTGTTCGTGATCTCCAGTTTCCCGAGGGTTCGGGAACGCTCCGGGAGCTCTCTTGATTTCCGCACCTGCATCCCATCAGCAATCTGCACACCTGGTCCTGATCATCACCCTTCTTAGGCTCTGGCCTAACATCCAGTTCCTGCCGGATCGTTAGCCATGAACAGTAGGTTTACCAGAGTATCAGTCTTTGAGCCTAGCGTTAGTTTTGTTGTTTTTGCACCGTGTTGGGTTGTTGCTTACTTACCCCCCGTTTTGTTCCATCTGCAGTCACCCGTCCGGAGCCTTCATCCAACCTCTGCCTGGTGGTCGGCGGCTGCCGACCCAGGATGGGATCAACCACTGCACCCCCAACAACTAATCAACGCCGCCCGCTCTGTTCCCGGATTATTCAGCATCACTCTTGAATTTGTAATAAACACTCACCTTCGTTTCAACTTACCTTGTCCTGGTCTGCTTCTGGGTTCTGGCTTAGCAACTCGTGACAGAACGATCCGGCCAGTAATAGACCCAGCGGACCTGGACTCTGTTCGCCATGCCATTACCCATCAGGAGAAGATGTTGGGCCATCATAGCACGGTACTACAGGAGATCGCGTTGTCAGTTCGGAACCTTTCTACCGGTCTGACGGAGGTCCAGAACCAACGCAAGTTTCCGGTGGAGGATCCACTACGGTTTCACCCATCTCGCCTGCCGCTTCTGGAGCTGTGTCCTTCCGTGAGCCCGAGGTTCCGACGCCGGATAGATATGAGGGGAGCTGGGAAGATGCCGTTCCCTTCCTTATGCAGTGTGGATTAGTGTTCGATCTGCAGCCCTACTCTTATGCCACAGACAAGGCTAGGATAGCCTTTGTGATTGCGTTGCTGCGTGGTCGAGCGCTGGAGTGGGCTTCAGCCGTTTGGGGAACGACAAGACCCCTGCATGGCTTCATACCAGGGTTCACGGCCGAGATGAGGAAGCTCTTCGACCATTCCGTCCGAGGGAGGGACGCAGCTAGGCGCCTGTTTTCGCTTCACCAAGGAACTCGCAGCGTGGCCGACTTCGTGATCGAGTTCAAGACGTTGGCTGTGGAGAGTGGGTGGAACGAGGAGTTCTCTGCAAGCGGCCTTTTACCAGGGTCTGTCGGAGCAGCTCAAGGATGAGTTGATCTCCTATCCGGAGCCTAGTGACCTGGACAGCTTGGTAGCCTTGTCTATTCGGGTGGATAATCGAGTCCGAGAGCGAAGGAGGGAGAAGCAATGGGGTCCGTCCAATCGATCAGCTTCTCAGTTCCCAGTCGGGTCGGGTGGTGGACCAGATCACGTCGATCATTCTCCACCACAAAGATTAGTGGAGAGGTCCTCTCTCCCGATTCTGAACCCATGCAAGTGGGGCGGCACGGGTTAACCAAGGAGGAGCGTCAACATAGACGTAAGACCAACTGCTGCCTCTACTGTGGTAGCTCGGGACATTACATCTCCACTTGTTCCCGGCGGTCGTCAAACTGCCCGGCTCGCTAAAGTTGGGAGGACTTTTAGCGAGCCAGTTTCAACCTCTCAGTACCTCTGTCAGACCCCGTTTCCAGCTACCCTTGTGAACAGGAATCAGAGCTTAGCGATTAACGCTTTTATCGATTCAGGTGCCGATGGAAGCTTTCTTGATGCCGAGTTGGTGGAACAGCTGGGGCTTTCCAAGGAGCAATTGCCGGAAGCCATTGAGCGACCACTCTGAACGGCAGTAGTCTGGCACGTATCACGATGAGGACTGAACCGGTTAAGATGCGGTTGTCGGGGAATCATTCTGAGATGATTTCATTCTTCATTCTGCCGTCTTCCCATGTTCCTCTGGTCCTTGGATACCCCTGGCTGAAGGAACACAATCCCACGTCGATTGGGTGACGGGCAAGGTAACGAGTTGGAGCCTTGATTGTCATGCTAACTGTCTCAAGACTGCCTGCCCCATTCGGTTCCCAGTCAGGTGATTGAGGCTAAACCCCAGATTTGTCCCTGGTTCCCGAGACATATCACGATTTGGGGGAAGTTTTCAGTAAGCAGAAGGCTCTGTCACTCCCTCCCCACCGACCATATGATTGTGCCATCAACCTGTTCCCTGGAGCTGTCTACCCCAAGGGAAGGTTATACAGTATCTCCCGACCTGAACGTGAGGCGTTGGAGACCTACATCAAGGAGTCCCTAGCTGCTGGTCTCGTTGGTCCCTCGTCATCACCCCCTGGGGGCAGGATTCTTCTTTGTGGGTAAGAAGGATGGCTCTCTTCGACCGTGTATTGATTATCGGGGGTTGAATGACATCACCGGTCAAGAACAAGTATCCCCTGCCCTTGATGAGTTCTGCCTTCGACTCCTTACAGGGTGCTACGGTGTTCACTAAGCTAGACCTACGCAATGCGTATCACATGGTCCGGATCAGAGAGGGGGAACGAGTGGTTGACGGGGTTTCAATACACCGATGGGTCACTTCGAGTATCAGGTGATGCCGTTTGGACTGACCAATGCTCCAGCCGGTATTCCAGAGTATGGTGAACGGCGTCCTGAGAGATATGATCGGTCTCTTTGTGTTTGTTTACCTGGATGACATTCTGATCTTCTCGAAGGAACCTTCCGACCACGTCCAGCATGTCCGGCAGGTTCTGCAGCGATTGTTGGAGAATCGCCTGTTCGTGAAGGCCGAGAAGTGCGCGAGTTTCACGCCCACACGACATCCTTTCTCGGGTACATCATCTCCAGGGGAGAGATTAGGGATGGACCAGGAGAAGGTTAGAGCGGTTCTGGAATGGGCCCAGCCCGGTACGAGATTGCAGCTCCAGAGATTTTTTGGGGTTTGCGAATTTCTACCGCAGATTCATCCGGGATTACAGCCGTGTGGCCGCTCCGTTAACTGCCTTGACTTCCAGTATCAGGACCTTCAAGTGGAATCCGGAGGCGGATCGAGCGTTTCTGGATTTGAAGAGGCGATTCACCAACGCACCGATTCTCTCTCAACCGGACACGGCCCGTCAGTTCGTCGTTGAAGTGGACGCGTCTGATGTGGGGAGTTGGCGCCATCCTGTCGCAGCGATGCTCCACGGACAGTAAACTCCATCCCTGCGCCTACTACTCTCGTCGCCTTTCGCCTGCGGAGAGGAATTACGATGTGGGTAACCGGGAGCTTCTCGCGGTGAAACTTGCCTTGGAGGAGTGGCGCCACTGGTTGGAGGGGGCGGAGCAACCGTTTATTGTCTGGACTGACCACAAGAATCTTGCTTACGTGCAATCGGCTAAACGTCTCAACTCCCCCGTCAGGCCAGGTGGGCGTTGTTTTCGGACGATTCAAGTTTTCCCTGACGTTCCGACCTGGATCTAAGAACGGCAAGGCGGACGCCTTGTCCCGGATGTTCTCCAAGACGGAGGAGAGTGGGTCCAAGACCGAGACAATTCTCCCCCGGAACTGCGTCGTGGGAGCAGTTATGTGGAAGATTGAGGAGGAGGTGCTGGCGGCCCCTTCGGACTCAGCCCGGTCCCGGTAACGGTCCACCCGGTCGGTTGTTTGTGCCTGAGTCGGTTCGTCCTGCTGTCCTCAAATGGTCCCACGCCAGCAAGATGGCTTGTCACCCTGGCGTGGCTCGGACAATGGCGTTTCTTCGCAGACATTTTTGGTGGCCTGCCATGGCCGAGGATACTCGGGGTTTTGTTGCTGCCTGTCCAGTGTGTGCGCAGAATAAGAGTACCAATCGGCCCAGCTCTGGACTACTTCACCCCCTTCCTATTCCCGGCGACCATGGTCGCATCTGGCCCTGGACTTCGTCACTGGGTTGCCCGCTTCTGAGGGGAACACGGTCGTTCTGACTATCGTGGACAGATTCAGCAAGTTCGCCCCACTTTGTGCCAATTGCCAAGCTTCCCTCTGCCTCGGAGACGTCCGAGATCCTGGTTAGGGAGGTTTTCAGGGTCCACGGTTTGCCCAGTGATATCGTTTCCGACCGTGGCCCTCAGTTTACCTCTGCTGTCTGGAAGTCCTTCTGTTTGGCCATTGGAGCTACAGTCAGTCTCACATCTGGTTTTCACCCCCAATCCAATGGTCAGGCGGAGAGAGCCAACCAGAAGATGGAATCCACGCTACGCTGTCTGGTCTCTTCCAACCCCACCTCCTGGGTCTCTCAGTTGCCTTGGGTTGAGTATGCCCACAATACTCTCCCTACATCTGCCACTGGGATGTCTCCCTTCCAGTGCCTGTATGGCTACCAACCTCCCCTGTTCCCTTCTCAGGAGAAGGAGCTCTCAGTGCCTTCTGTTCAGGCCCATATTCGCTCGTTGCCACCGGACCTGGCATCGGGCCAGAAAGGCACTCCTCAGAGTTTCGGACCGGTATCGGCTCCAGGCGAATCGTCGCCGGATCCCCCGCTCCCACCTATACCATCGGAGATAGGGTTTGGTTGGCCACACGGGATCTTCCGTTACGGACTGAGTCTAGGAAGTTGTTACCGAAGTTCATTGGTCCGTTTGTGGTGGAGAAGGTGATCAATCCAGTGGCAGTTCGACTCAAACTACCGAGGACGCTCAGAGTCCATCCCACCTTTCATGTCTCCTGCCTCAAGCCTGTCTTCCTCAGTCCTCTGTTGCCTCCTCCGCCTCCTCCTCCTCCTCCTCGGATGATCGGAGGTGGTCCTGCCCACACGGTGCGTCGCATCATGGATTCCAGACGGCGGGGCCGGGGTTTCCAGTATCTCGTGGACTGGGAGGGGGTATGGTCCTGAAGAGAGGAGTTGGATTCCGCGGCGACAGGTCCTAGATGCTGACCTCATCAGTGACTTCTACCGCCTCCATCCTGGCGCTCCGGGAGTCCGCCCGGTGGCGTTCGTCGGAGGGGGTACTGTAACGATCCCGGCAGTCTGAGTCGGGTCCTGTCTGGTGACTAGTTTTTCTGTTCGTGATCTCCAGTTTCCCGAGGGTTCGGGGAACGCTCCGGGGAGCTCTCTTGATTTCCCGCACCTGCATCCCATCAGCAATCTGCACACCTGGTCCTGATCATCACCCTTCTTAGGCTCTGGCCTAACATCCAGTTCCTGCCGGATCGTTAGCCATGAACAGTAGGTTTACCAGAGTATCAGTCTTTGAGCCTAGCGTTAGTTTTGTTGTTTTTGCACCGTGTTGGGTTGTTGCTTACTTACCCCCGTTTTGTTCCATCTGCAGTCACCCGTCCGGAGCCTTCATCCAACCTCTGCCTGGTGGTCGGCGGCTGCCGACCCAGGATGGGATCAACCACTGCACCCCCAACAACTAATCAACGCCGCCCGCTCTGTTCCCCGGATTATTCAGCATCACTCTTGAATTTGTAATAAACACTCACCTTCGTTTCAACTTACCTTGTCCTGGTCTGCTTCTGGGTTCTGGCTTAGCAACTCGTGACAGTGAGAAAGGAGGTGGTTATCAAGGATTGGTCATTTCTGCACTTGAGATATACATTTGCTAACTCCCCACAGGGAGTCCTATAAGAATAAGGCAGAGGCTGTGCTAGTATAAATATTGAAACATAGCCAAGGTCTTGAGCACCTGTATGCAGTGATTAACAGTGTTTTCCCAGCCAGCCCTGCCCAGTCCAATACACTGCATTCGGTAAATGATGAGAGGACAAAGTCCTGTATGATGTGACAGTATATACAGATACCTCCTGTCTGAGCTGACCCGTGTTTGCAATGCAAATAGGATGTGTGACTGGCTGTTGCATTTCCAAGCTATCTGTGCAAACATTGGGGAATCAATTGATATTGATAGCCATGTCTTGTTTTACCCAAGTTAAACATATGATTAAACATCTTATTATGTAATTTAGGTGACTATCGATTTAATGCATCTTTTTAGATGATATCCCACACACTGGTTGAATCAATGTTATTTCCACGTCATTTCAATGAAATTACGTTGAACCAACGTGGCATAGACGTTGTATTGACGTCTGTGCCCAGTGGGATGGCACAAAGTCACCACAGCGTGTGTCTTGTAAAGTATTAGCAGCTATCTTGATCTATATCATTGACCTTAGAAAGTGGAAGAACCTGACACTCATCTCTACACAACTGAAACAAAAAGGTCCCCTGTGGCAGAAGATTCAGAGGGAAAGGGCAACCTTTTCTCAATGTTCTTCTCGCTTCAGGGCCCAATTTAAATCAGTTAACCGCTTTAAAGGACTGTCTATTGCAGAACTTCTGCTTTATGACTTCACCACTGTGACCGGATATGGATCTATCTAACGTGGTCCATCAGTAACAGCTCACCATCATTTCGATCTATGTTAGCCTGCTGAGCTAAAGCCTAGGCATTAGCTTTGGGATCCGACACAACTCAGGTCTCAGGCCAGGTTTAGTCATCACACAAGCAAGGTTCCGAACCACCTTCATTACACAAACAGTGATGCAGCCTTTATTTATCTTTTATGTGAGGTACAGTTTACTGTATTAGTAAAAGCATGAGGGTTAAATGCATCCATTACGTCCACTGTCTCATCTGTTATTGAGATGGCATAACCATAGAGATAGAATTACAGTACATTGACTTGAATGCAATTCTCCGTTCTAGTTATTCTATTTCTGTGGGCATAACCTGCAGAGGGCAGAGTGGTCCCCTTTAGGAGAGACAACTCCTCATGTAAACATTGACAGTACAGGGAAGACTAGTGGAAACCCAGGATGTACTTCACACAGTGAGATCAATCAGTCAGCCAGCTAAACCTTCGTTTGCGCAACAAAACATGACGAAACAACTGAGGGTTTCCGTTTAATCAACAACTGTAAAATGTCTCCACACACTGTATCTCAGTGGTATCTTTGCAAACAGCTCAGATCCATTGGAAGTATTGGAAAAGAAAGGCAGCATTCAATACACAAGATTCATAGCCACGCAATAGTGTGAATAGTTACATCATACCCTATTATTAGAGATATGTGCATGCACACATACACACACACACACACACACACACAGGCAGGCATGTACTAGAGCAGGGGTGGGCAAACCTTTTAGCTCAAGGTCCACATTTAGTTTTTGAAACCAAGTGAAGGGCCACATACTATATGCGTGACAAAACATGTGAAGCCTTTATTCATTTTCACATTGACACGCAACTACTAGTGTACTGTAGGTGTACATATGCTTGCAGAACAATTCTACCCTGGTACCATCTCTACCCTTGTTTTTTGTGAACACATTTTTCATAAAATTGATATAATTCATAACATCACAGACACAGTCAAACACACACACAGATCCTGCATCTCTACCCTTGTAAAGTACAATCAAACTTACAGTCGCAAACTTAAATATATATATATGTTATATGACTGGAGACATTCAAAATGTAACAGCAGATGGATTTTAAAAAAAACGATTCAAACATTTGAGTGAAACATATGGTAAGAGCATCTGTTTCAATTGGAATGGTCTGTTTTTGAAAGCAATCCTCATCTCCATTGTGAGCCATATTTACAGTTATCCAATCACCTCAGCCCAAATCTGACTGATTAGTTATTACCTGCATCCAAGTGCATTGCTGGATAATTCTCACTGCATAACCATCACCATGAAAAAGCATAATCCTTGCCTACCCCAGTCATGGTTATTCGAGCCTTAATGTGAACAATGGGTCTGATCACCTCTCTTGGCAAGGGCAACAAAGTCTGGTGTCATCTTTGATATAGAGATTCTCAGAACAGCTGACAAGTAGTCATTTGTTAGATTTGTTGTAATTCGAATAGAACAAGCATCCTTTGGCGTGCTTTTCAATGTTTGGAAACTTTGTTTCATTCAGTGAGCCATAGAACTGGTCTATTGTTGCTGTTTTGTACTTCTCCTTCAAAGCACTGTCACATTGGATGTCGATGAGCTCCAATTGTGCCTGGTGGTGCTTTCTCACTGTCGAAAGACAGGGGGCATGATACAAGCTCCAGCTCAGTCTCAATCTTGGTGAAGTCTGAGAAGCGGCGGGAAAACTCAGCATGCAGGTCGATCGAAGTGCTACTGTATGTCTCAGTCAGTGCAGCACTGCGATGTGGGCGCATTCAGTGCGTCCAGTGTAGGAAAATGAGCGAGAGACCGGCTGCTCATTTGTCCGGAGAACAACATAAGTTTGGCCTTGGATGCTTTCACGTTGGAATATAGTTCAATGACAAAAACACAATTTCTCTGCAGTTTTACATTTTGATCGTTCAAATGCCCCAATATGTCCACACCGAAAGCAAAGTCGCCCAGCCAGTCTGTGTCTTTCAACTCGGAGAAGTCGTCAGCTTTACCAACCATATTAAGGAACATACCTATCTCCCCTCTCAGTTCCCACACACGGCGAAGTACTTTTCCCAGTTTTATCCAGCGCACATTTGAATGGTACAACAAGTCCTGGTGCTCTGCCTCTGTGTCATTGAGCAGCTGAATGAACTGACAATGGTTAAGCCCCCTTGCCTGTATAAAGTTGACAAGTTTTACAACCCACTTTGACAACATTTTCCAGCTTTAACACACTTTTACCCCAGGCTTCCTGATGAATAATAAAGTTAATAAATATACATTCCTCCGAGTTAGGGCTTTCTTCTTTTACTTTGCTTGAAAAATGACGATTGAGATTATATTCCTTAAAAACGGCAACACTTTCTTGGCATGTTAGTAAAAAAGTATTTTGCTGTCCATTCTTCTTTAAACACATGAAATTCAGAGTCCACTTTTCTCATTTTCGCAGCACTCATTTTTCATGTCAAAAGTAGTCAAGCAATGAAGTGGCTATGATGGCTGAGGGCATTCTGAATCTGACTGTAGGCCCAACTACAGAGCGCGCTGCCAGGCTACAGCGCTATCTATTGGAGGTTGTTTGTATATCGTGGAATGAGTAATTTTAGGCCAAAAATAGTTACTCAAATATAATTATATTTAATACATACTTGTACTAGAGGGTATGGTAGACAAACGACTGACATTGTACATTTTTAGGCTGTTGTGAAGCCTTATTACTGAGTGAGTGAGGGTGTGTGAATATTTGCTTGTGTGTGTGCAAGAGCTCGTCTAAACAGAGATCATTCATTGAAACACATGGAGGTGACAACACACTGACTGTTTTAAACACTGTTGCATACTGTATACTTGTAATACACAGCATACTAAATGACTGATCTCAATCCATTTCCCACAGCTACTCTCTCATTTGAAGTCCTATGTATCCTTCAATTTGAATAATAAGACATATAACTTGCAAAAACTACCAAAGACCATATTTTTCCACACCATCAAGCCCCAAAATACAACATGACAAGTGATGATATTGTGCTATTGTAATAGTTTTGAAATCCAAACATAGAAAAGTTACATAGCGTGTGTGGCGCAGGGAGCAACTCTATCCCCCTGCTCTCTCTAAATCTACTAGTGGACTATGGTCCCTCCAACACTTAGTTTTGAACAAAGATTATATATATATTTAAGCTGGTTCCTTTCTGGTCCACAAACATTCTTACAGGTCACAAGCATACTCGTCAGGCCATAACAAAGTTGAAAACCCAAAACATCCAAGTACACAGTCAATTCCGCCTACAAGACATCACAACCTATGACAAACAAGAGCTCATGAAACATTCACCATGAATATCATTGACCCAATAGCTCAAATAGTAATAATAGTCCAAAAAAATTAACTCACATGTTACTTGTCTTCTGCTTGGTTGAGTTTGCTGCCCCGCCCCTCTTCTTCTGTTGGGACTGAGAGCCCCCCATGTTGACAGGACTGATACCCCTCCAAGGGGACTGGGCCTTTACCTGTCTATGTGTAAGTCTATACACGTGCGTTCTAATTTAAGTGTGCACGCGTGTGTGGGGGTTCAGTGTCATCCCAGGTCAAGTTAGCCAGTGTACTGACTATGATTCCTACTACTGTACTGCTGCAGTGAATGACGCTGCAATGTCCATCTGAAACAGCCCTGATACTCTGACAGTTTCTCTCAGCTGGCCCAAGCCTCCTCCCTCCCTCTCTCACTCCTATTGCTGCCTCCCTCTTTTTCCTTCTCTCTTTCTCTCCCTGGCCCCTCCTCCCTCCCCTCTAGCACACACATCCCTCCACGCACGCACGCCACACGCACACACACCCCAGTGAACAGACCGTGGTAACCATTTGGCTGGGAGTTATTGTACGCTGTAATAAATCCAGGTGGGGACAATAAAGGGAGGAGGCTGGAAGGTACAGCAGATAAAGGAGGCAACGTTTCTTTGCCATACAGAGATGTCATGTGAATATAATATGTTTTGCGTCCTAAATGGCACCCTATTCCTTATAGTGTACTACTACTATAGTGTACTATCCATAGGGCTCTGTTAAAAAGTAGTACATTATATAGGGAATAGGGTGCCATTTGGGAAGCATCCCAGATAGCAGGCACACAACAACCCATGAGAGCAAACAGGACTCTGCTTGATGTGACAACATGGTGATAGATACTTCTAGTTCAACCTGTTCCCATGCAGTTTAGGAAGGAGGGACGGTACCATGTTTTGACAAAAATCACCTTTTATTGCAGTACACAAAAATGTGAACAGCAGTCCAGTCATTCCAAACATTACAGTTATAAGGAAGCGATTGTCTGACCAGATAGCAATGCAATTGGTAGTTGCAGTATTTGGAACTCACATTGGATTATATGCCTTCCCGTCTATTTTAATGTTTCAGTACTTTTTGCACAGATAAGTGCTGTTTTGCATGACGAAAAGTCACCATTAGCGTACTGTAAGAAGAAAGACGCAACTTAGTGTGACAAGGAGGAGACACATATAACACAACATGAATGAGAATTTCCTTACAGTTATGAATCCACACTGGATCAATACCATAAATAAAAGCAAGAGCTTATATCCTTTTGTCAAAGAAGAACCATGGAAAAACTTTCAGACAACTTTGTTTCAGGATTCAAGTTCCCATAAGCCAGCAAGAACAGGTTCTGCTGCTCGCACTGACTAATCCTTTTCATTGCTGAACTAATTTACCACATCATAATGCTTCATCTCAGATTAACAGTCTATCTGGCAGGGTTGGGCCGTCAAATCCTGTTGAACACAATCAGTTTAGAAAGTGAATGAATTCATTTCATTCATGAAGAGCCCATATGGGAACAATGGGCAGTGTTAAATTAAATTAATTCATGAATTCATCACTCAGAAAAACCAAACATGAGGTTTCATTAGTACTTGTATCAACATTGTTTTCTTATCTAGCCTAGCCTACCGCTCAACAAACTGCCCCGTGACCTGTGCATAATAACAGAGGTCAAAGTTATATATACCAGACACCTCTCTATCACACACACACCAGGTCTTCATGTGACACATCTGGAAGAGTCATGTAAACAAATATTTTAGATACTGTACAGACTAAGCAGCGGTCGGCAATAGGTGGCCCATGGGCCAAAACCGTCCCGCAAGTGTTTTCTTTTTTTATCGGGGGGAGGTTTAGTTTTGGTAAAACAAGACTGTAAAATCACCAGGAATTCAACAAAAAAATATTTTTATTCACGAAATCGGTTCCCAAGTATTCCTACAAATAAAAGAGAGACATATTTGATCGTTTCAATGTAATCAAGGTATGAAATGATACTTATTTTAAAATACAATCTCTTTTTGGGTTTATTTGTGGTCAATTTGTAGTGTACAAATTATAATTATGTTCCACCCCCCCGACCATCCACTCGGACATACTACATACTGCAGAAGTACATACCTAGACATGTCTACTGTACGGACTAATATTACAGAGGTACATCCCTAGCCACTACAGGTACATACTGTCTACTACAGACATACATTACCTAGCCACGTCTACTATAGACACTACTGATAACAGATAAGAAGAAAAAATGCTTCTTCATTGAACAATAATAGCATCATGGTAGGAGTCCTATCTGTCTGTGCTGTTCGTGTTCACAATATTGATCGCAAAGATAGCCTTTTAGCCGACACCTTGGCATTGTCACATCGCCACCTTTCAAAGAGGATCATTCTTCCTTGATCATTTTCACATAATGTTCAGTTACATGTTTAAGAACATCAAATCAAACACTGCTTGAAATTAATTTGCTTAAACGTTGTATCCGTCCATACTTTTGAGAACCGATTTAGTGAATCGTTATTTTGCTGTAATCAGTTACAAACAGTGGCATGAAACAGGTTGAAAACAAAGACTAGGTATGCACAGCCTGACATCTACTGGTAGACTGAGAGAAATGGCATTGTTGGTAGTCGTTACAGGCTTAGTCCCTGAGAGGCACTCAATAGTTTCCCACTCTAGCCATGACATGATTTCCCAAAGTTTGCCTTAAATATCTTGGACAGGGCTTGCCATCATAATTACAAAACGTTTTATAATTTATAGTGTACTTGCTTTTTGTCTTTTTATATTTTAATAGTTGAGTCCCCTACTCATGCAGTAGGCCTCATTGCCATAATGGGACGAATGATGACCACTGAGATAGATAAATGTGACATAATGTTAAAGTGATCCAAATGATTCAATGTGTTTTGATGGGGAAGTTACTAGGCAACCTCACACACAGACCAGACACATATGGTGTAGGCCTTCAGTACATCCTAGCCAGCAGCAGTGACAGTGCAGTCTTACTCAGCGTTGGGTTTCCATTGAAAGGCAGGGGACCATGAGGAATATGGGGGTGAGAAACAGCAGTGTTGAGTCAACATATCCCTATTACTTCCTACTCAACAAATGATAACTCATCCACCCCAGTGCACCCAAACTACTAGGGGAAACACTTAAAGACAACAAACTCCCAGAGTCCCTTCCACAACTACAAGTCTTTAAATGGCAGGGTCATGGAGTGTCTGGGAATCTCTCCCTGTAACTCTCTTTTCTAATACTGCCTGCTGACATATTCCAATGGTTATTTTCTAATACTGATTACATATTCCATTGTTTTCTCCCTAGTGTTACTCAGAATGGTATAGGCCTCATAAGCTCAATATAAATGGATTGAATTCAATTGATTTCAATTCAGAACATTTGTGCTAGCAGCCATGGATATCTTCAACTCCCAGGAAAACTGGGAGAAAACTGGGGGAACTTGCATTCCAGTGCCCCAAAATGGGAATATTCTGGGAATATATTTATATTCCCAGAAACTGCAACTTGCTTCCCCTCCAAATGTTAAAAAGCAGACTGGGGCTGTGTCTGCAAATAATACTAGCTGTCAAATCCTTGTTTCCTCCCAAGTTTCCTCAATTCCTTTCAAAGCCCATTGGAGGAAAGGATCCAAGGTCCCGCCCTCTGACCTCCTTCTCCAATGATCTTTGAGACAAATTGAGAAAATAAGGATGGAGGAAGAAAATATTTTACGGCTAGTAACATTTTCACCCAGCCATATGTTGGCTGCTCCCGCCCCTTTAACCCCCACTTCCTGTTCAGCTGAGCCTCAGCCTCAGCCTGGGGTGTGTCGGAGAATGACCTCATCTTCCTTCCAGCTCCAAGGGCCTCGGAAATGTCAAAAACACAACAGCACATGATACAATGTGCCTGCCTGCTAGCTTGAGGCAACCAGTAAGCCAAAATGGAGAGTTTATAAGAGTTCTTCACTCATATTAATTCAGTCATAATGTAACTAAAAGAAAACACATGGAAGGTAATGAACTTTCCAGCACGCTGGCTGTCATTATTTGACCCTCTGTCTGAGCTGTTCTCTTTCTGGGGTTAACGCTGTGTTTGTGTGCTGTGAAATGGGAGTCCCACTGGGCACAGATGTCAATTCAATGTCTATTCTACATAGGTTCAACATCTCATTGAAATGACGTGGAAACAACCTTGATTCAACCAGTGTGTGCCCAGTGGGGTGTGTGCGTGCGTGCTTGGTGAGCATGTGTGTGTGGTGTGCACGCGCACATGTGTGAGGGTGTATGTGTGCGTGCGTGTATATTTGTGGATGTGGATGTATAGGCCCTGTATTTTAAGCCACGAGTTGCACCCTGGTCACTTCAGACAGACTTTCCATTGCCTTGTGTATAGTGCTGTGTGTGTGCTGTTGAGCCTTGCCTTGTGTATAGTGCTGTGTGTGTGCTGTTGAGCCTTGCCTTGTGTATAGTGCTGTGTGTGTGCTGTTGAGCCTTGCCTTGTGTATAGTGCTGTGTGTGTGCTGTTGAGCCTTGCCTTGTGTATAGTGCTGTGTGTGTGCTGTTGAGCCTTGCCTTGTGTATAGTGCTGTGTGTGTGCTGTTGAGCCTTGCCTTGTGTATAGTGCTGTGTGTGTGCTGTTGAGCCTTGCCTTGTGTATAGTGCTGTGTGTGTGCTGTTGAGCCTTGCCTTGTGTATAGTGCTGTGTGTGTGCTGTTGAGCCTTGCCTTGTGTATAGTGCTGTGTGTGTGCTGTTGAGCCTTGCCTTGTTGTCACGAGTTGCTAAGCCAGAACCCAGAAGCAGACCAGGACAAGGTAAGTTGAAACGAAGGTGAGTGTTTATTACAAATTCAAGAGTGATGCTGAATAATCCAGGGAACAGAGCGGGCGGCGTTGATTAGTTGTTGGGGGTGCAGTGGTTGATCCCATCCTGGGTCGGCAGCCGCCGACCACCAGGCAGAGGTTGGATGAAGGTTCCGGACGGGTGACTGCAGATGGAACAAAACGGGGGTAAGTAAGCAACAAACCAACAAGGTGCAAAAACAACAAAACTAACGCTAGGCTCTAAGACTGATACTCTGGTAAACCTACTGTTCATGGCTAACAATCCGGCAGGGAATGGATGTTAGGCCAGAGCCTAAGAAGGGTGATGATCAGGACCAGGTGTGCAGATTGCTGATGGGATGCAGGTGCGGAAATCAAGAGAGCTCCCCGGAGGCGTTCCCGAACCCTCGGGAAACTGGAGATCACGAACAGAAAAACTAGTCACCAGACAGGACCCGACTCAGACTGCCGGGATCGTTACAGTACCCCCTCCGACGAACGCCACCGGGCGGACTCCCGGAGCGCCAGGATGGAGGCGGTAGAAGTCACTGATGAGGTCAGCATCTAGGACCTGTCGCCGCGGAATCCAACTCCTCTCTTCAGGACCATACCCCTCCCAGTCCACGAGATACTGGAAACCCCGGCCCCGCCGTCTGGAATCCATGATGCGACGCACCGTGTAGGCAGGACCACCTCCGATCATCCGAGGAGGAGGAGGAGGAGGCGGAGGAGGCAACAGAGGACTGAGGAAAACAGGCTTGAGGCAGGAGACATGAAAGGTGGGATGGACTCTGAGCGTCCTCGGGAGTTTGAGTCGAACTGCCACCGGATTGATCACCTTCTCCACCACAAACGGACCAATGAACTTCGGTAACAACTTCCTAGACTCAGTCCGTAACGGAAGATCCCGTGTGGCCAACCAGACCCTATCTCCGATGGAATAGGTGGGAGCGGGGATCCGGCGACGATTCGCCTGGAGCTGATACCGGTCCGAAACTCTAAGGAGTGCCTTTCTGGCCCGATGCCAGGTCCGGTGGCAACGACGAATATGGGCCTGAACAGAAGGCACTGAGAGCTCCTTCTCCTGAGAAGGGAACAGGGGAGGTTGGTAGCCATACAGGCACTGGAAGGGAGACATCCCAGTGGCAGATGTAGGGAGAGTATTGTGGGCATACTCAACCCAAGGCAACTGAGAGACCCAGGAGGTGGGGTTGGAAGAGACCAGGCAGCGTAGCGTGGATTCCATCTTCTGGTTGGCTCTCTCCGCCTGACCATTGGATTGGGGGTGAAAACCCGATGTGAGACTGACTGTAGCTCAATGGCCAAACAGAAGGACTTCCAGACAGCAGAGGTAAACTGAGGGCCACGGTCGGAAACGATATCACTGGGCAAACCGTGGACCCTGAAAACCTCCCTAACCAGGATCTCGGACGTCTCCGAGGCAGAGGGAAGCTTGGCAATTGGCACAAAGTGGGCGAACTTGCTGAATCTGTCCACGATAGTCAGAACGACCGTGTTCCCCTCAGAAGCGGGCAACCCAGTGACGAAGTCCAGGGCCAGATGCGACCATGGTCGCGGGGAATAGGAAGGGGGTGAAGTAGTCCAGAGCTGGGCCGATTGGTACTCTTATTCTGCGCACACACTGGACAGGCAGCAACAAAACCCCGAGTATCCTCGGCCATGGCAGGCCACCAAAAAGCGTCTGCGAAGAAACGCCATTGTCCGAGCCACGCCAGGGTGACAAGCCATCTTGCTGGCGTGGGACCATTTGAGGACAGCAGGACGAACCGACTCAGGCACAAACAACCGACCGGGTGGACCGTTACCGGGACCGGGCTGAGTCCGAAGGGCCGCCAGCACCTCCTCCTCAATCTTCCACATAACTGCTCCCACGACGCAGTTCCGGGGGAGAATTGTCTCGGTCTTGGACCCACTCTCCTCCGTCTTGGAGAACATCCGGGACAAGGCGTCCGCCTTGCCGTTCTTAGATCCAGGTCGGAACGTCAGGGAAAACTTGAATCGTCCGAAAAACAACGCCCACCTGGCCTGACGGGAGTTGAGACGTTTAGCCGATTGCACGTAAGCAAGATTCTTGTGGTCAGTCCAGACAATAAACGGTTGCTCCGCCCCTCCAACCAGTGGCGCCACTCCTCCAAGGCAAGTTTCACCGCTGAGAAGCTCCCGGTTACCCACATCGTAATTCCTCTCCGCAGGCGAAAGGCGACGAGAGTAGTAGGCGCAGGGATGGAGTTTACTGTCCGTGGAGCATCGCTGCGACAGGATGGCGCCAACTCCCACATCAGACGCGTCCCACTTCAACGAGCGAACTGACGGGCCGTGTCCGGTTGAGAGAGAATCGGTGCGTTGGTGAATCGCCTCTTCAAATCCAGAAACGCTCGATCCGCCTCCGGATTCCACTTGAAGGTCCTGATACTGGAAGTCAAGGCAGTTAACGGAGCGGCCACCACGGCTGTAATCCCGGATGAATCTGCGGTAGAAATTCGCAAACCCCAAAAATCTCTGGAGCTGCAATCTCGTACCGGGCTGGGCCCATTCCAGAACCGCTCTAACCTTCTCCTGGTCCATCCTAATCTCTCCCCTGGAGATGATGTACCCGAGAAAGGATGTCGTGTGGGCGTGAAACTCGCACTTCTCGGCCTTCACGAACAGGCGATTCTCCAACAATCGCTGCAGAACCTGCCGGACATGCTGGACGTGGTCGGAAGGTTCCTTCGAGAAGATCAGAATGTCATCCAGGTAAACAAACACAAAGAGACCGATCATATCTCTCAGGACGTCGTTCACCATACTCTGGAATACCGCTGGAGCATTGGTCAGTCCAAACGGCATCACCTGATACTCGAAGTGACCCATCGGTGTATTGAAACCCGTCAACCACTCGTCCCCCTCTCTGATCCGGACCATGTGATACGCATTGCGTAGGTCTAGCTTGGTGAACACCGTAGCACCCTGTAAGGAGTCGAAGGCAGAACTCATCAAGGGCAGGGGATACTTGTTCTTGACCGTGATGTCATTCAACCCCCGATAATCAATACACGGTCGAAGAGAGCCATCCTTCTTACCCACAAAGAAGAATCCTGCCCCCAGGGGGTGATGACGAGGGACTGAACGAGACCAGCAGCTAGGGACTCCTTGATGTAGGTCTCCAAAGCCTCACGTTCAGGTCGGGAGATACTGTATAACCTTCCCTTGGGGTAGACAGCTCCAGGGAACAGGTTGATGGCACAATCATATGGTCGGGTGGGGAGGGGAGTGACAGAGCCTTCTGCTTACTGAAAACTTCCCCCAAATCGTGATATGTCTCGGGGAACCAGGGACAAATCTGGGGGTTTAGCCTCAATCACCTGACTGGGAACCGAATGGGGGCAGGCAGTCTTGAGACAGTTAGCATGACAATCAAGGCTCCAACTCGTTACCTTGCCCGTCACCCAATCGAACGTGGGATTGTGTTCCTTCAGCCAGGGGTATCCAAGGACCAGAGGAACATGGGAAGACGGCAGAATGAAGAATGAAATCATCTCAGAATGATTCCCCGACAACCGCATCTTAACCGGTTCAGTCCTCATCGTGATACGTGCCAGACTACTGCCGTTCAGAGTGGTCGCTTCAATGGCTTCCGGCAATTGCTCCTGGAAAGCCCCAGCTGTTCCACCAACTCGGCATCAAGAAAGCTTCCATCGGCACCTGAATCGATAAAAGCGTTAATCGCTAAGCTCTGATTCCTGTTCACAAGGGTAGCCGGGAAGCGGGGTCTGACAGAGGTACTGAGAGGTTGAAACTGGCTCGCTAAAAGTCCTCCCAACTTTAGCGAGCCGGGCAGTTTGACGACCGCCGGGAACAAGTGGAGATGTAATGTCCCGAGCTACCACAGTAGAGGCAGCAGTTGGTCTTACGTCTATGTTGACGCTCCTCCTTGGTTAACCCGTGCCGCCCCACTTGCATGGGTTCAGAATCGGGAGAGAGGACCTCTCCACTAATCCTTTGTGGTGGAGAATGATCGACGTGTTCTGGTCCACCACCCGACCCGACTGGGAACTGAGAAGCTGATCGATTGGACGGACCCCATTGCTTCTCCCTCCTTCGCTCTCGGACTCGATTATCCACCCGAATAGACAAGGCTACCAAGCTGTCCAGGTCACTAGGCTCCGGATAGGAGATCAACTCATCCTTGAGCTGCTCCGACAGACCCTGGTAAAAGGCCGCTTGCAGAGACTCCTCGTTCCACCCACTCTCCACAGCCAACGTCTTGAACTCGATCACGAAGTCGGCCACGCTACGAGTTCCTTGGTGAAGCGAAAACAGGCGCCTAGCTGCGTCCCTCCCTCGGACGGAATGGTCGAAGAGCTTCCTCATCTCGGCCGTGAACCCCTGGTATGAAGCCATGCAGGGGTCTTGTCGTTCCCAAACGGCTGAAG
This sequence comes from Coregonus clupeaformis, assembly GCF_020615455.1. Lineage (NCBI taxonomy): Eukaryota > Metazoa > Chordata > Actinopteri > Salmoniformes > Salmonidae > Coregonus > Coregonus clupeaformis. The sequence goes on from NW_025536597.1 coordinate 18,915, forward strand.
CCCACTCCAGCGCTCGACCACGCAGCAACGCAATCACAAAGGCTATCCTAGCCTTGTCTGTGGCATAAGAGTAGGGCTGTAGATCGAACACTAATCCACACTGCATAAGGAAGGAACGGCATCTTCCCAGCTCCCCCTCATATTTATCCGCAGGCGCGGAACCTTGGGCTCACGGAAGGACACAGCTCCAGAAGCGGCAGGCGAGATGGGTGAAACCGGTAGTGGATCCTCCACCGGAAACTTGCGTTGGTTCTGGACCTCCGTCAGACCGGTAGAAAGGTTCGAACTGACAACGCGATCTCCTGTAGTACCGTGCTATGATGGCCCAACATCTTCTCCTGATGGGTAATGGCATGGCGAACAGAGTCCAGGTCCGCTGGGTTCATTACTGGCCGGATCGTTCTGTCACGAGTTGCTAAGCCAGAACCCAGAAGCAGACCAGGACAAGGTAAGTTGAAACGAAGGTGAGTGTTTATTACAAATTCAAGAGTGATGCTGAATAATCCAGGGAACAGAGCGGGCGGCGTTGATTAGTTGTTGGGGGGTGCAGTGGTTGATCCCATCCTGGGTCGGCAGCCGCCGACCACCAGGCAGAGGTTGGATGAAGGTTCCGGACGGGTGACTGCAGATGGAACAAAACGGGGGTAAGTAAGCAACAAACCAACAAGGTGCAAAAACAACAAAACTAACGCTAGGCTCTAAGACTGATACTCTGGTAAACCTACTGTTCATGGCTAACGATCCGGCAGGGAATGGATGTTAGGCCAGAGCCTAAGAAGGGTGATGATCAGGACCAGGTGTGCAGATTGCTGATGGGATGCAGGTGCGGAAATCAAGAGAGCTCCCCAGAGCGTTCCCGAACCCTCGGGAAACTGGAGATCACGAACAGAAAAACTAGTCACCAGACAGGACCCGACTCAGACTGCCGGGATCGTTACACTTGTGTATAGTGCTGTGTGTGTGCTGTTGAGCCTTGCCTTGTGTATAGTGCTGTGTGTGTGCTGTTGAGCCTTGCCTTGTGTATAGTGCTGTGTGTGTGCTGTTGAGCCTTGCCTTGTGTATAGTGCTGTGTGTGTGCTGTTGAGCCTTGCCTTGTGTATAGTGCTGTGTGTGTGCTGTTGAGCCTTGCCTTGTGTATAGTGCTGTGTGTGTGCTGTTGAGCCTTGCCTTGTGTATAGTGCTGTGTGTGTGCTGTTGAGCCTTGCCTTGTGTATAGTGCTGTGTGTGTGCTGTTGAGCCTTGCCTTGTGTATAGTGCTGTGTGTGTGCTGTTGAGCCTTGCCTTGTGTATAGTGCTGTGTGTGTGCTGTTGAGCCTTGCCTTGTGTATAGTGCTGTGTGTGTGCTGTTGAGCCTTGCCTTGTGTATAGTGCTGTGTGTGTGCTGTTGAGCCTTGCCTTGTGTATAGTGCTGTGTGTGTGCTGTTGAGCCTTGCCTTGTGTATAGTGCTGTGTGTGTGCTGTTGAGCCTTGCCTTGTGTATAGTGCTGTGTGTGTGCTGTTGAGCCTTGCCTTGTGTATAGTGCTGTGTGTGTGCTGTTGAGCCTTGCCTTGTGTATAGTGCTGTGTGTGTGCTGTTGAGCCTTGCCTTGTGTATAGTGCTGTGTGTGTGCTGTTGAGCCTTGCCTTGTGTATAGTGCTGTGTGTGTGCTGTTGAGCCTTGCCTTGTGTATAGTGCTGTGTGTGTGCTGTTGAGCCTTGCCTTGTGTATAGTGCTGTGTGTGTATACTCAAAGATGAGGTTTAGAACCCCTCTACATACTTTACATAGTCTGCAATTGTCACTCTATCCTCCAGTCATCTCACTAGGCCTCCTACTTCAAAGAACCTTAAGTTACCTCACCTTACATGACCTCACCTTTCAGTTAGATGGCTTTTCTTTACTAGCAGGTTTACTAGAAGCTGTGTAGCCTGCCTGTGTTAGCCTAGAATTCAATCCAACCCGCATTACAGAAAGCCCAAACTGTTGTACTCAAACATGAACTAACAGTGTTATGAAAATAATGGGCTGCACCCACTGGGTTCAGACTTTTTTATTTTACAACTTTCCTTTTTCATCCAAATAAGGTGCATCAGTGCATCAGTGCATGGATAAAGTATCCTGTGGTTTAATAATTCTTAAACATGAACACATCACAAAGATGTGGTAGAAAAGCCATAAACAACGAGCTTAGAGGCATGAAAATGTACAAACTAGTAGTGCTCACACACAATCAAAGACACTGGCTGTGGCGTCAACTCAGCCGGTTGTTTCCTAGAGCTTATAAAAAAGTGTATAACATTGCCACACTCCCACACTGAATAATAAAAGTCATGAGAAAAATGAACACTTTAATAGTAATCCTCTCTTGCCAGAACCCCAATGTCCAGACAGTTAATGGAGAGTTTAGGAAAATTAGGAATTAGGTTCAAGCAGAATGGACAAACTACAAAGAAAGATGATTCAGTAGAAGAAAACATTTGCTCTCATAGAATCTCCTTCCTCGAGGACAAACCCTAACCCTAACCCTAACCCTAGCCTATATATTATAGAAACAAATATATATTTGCATGTGAAAATGTCATGGGATGCATTTGCTCCATTGAGTCCCCTATTTGGTTCCACTTTACTTGAACCCTATGTCATAAGGTCTAAATAAAACTGTTATAATCATGATACAACAGATTAACAGTCCTAACTAGCCTAATGGTGTGATCTTATGCTAACTGACTTCACATAGTTATAATAGCCTACCTTTATGAAATGAATACAACACAAGATCTATCATCATAACCAAGAGACTATAGGACCTATGTTAGTCCAAGTTTCATTCACAGGAAACTTGGTGAATAGATGAGACAATGGCTTCAAATCATGTTTTAAAAAGTAATTGCTCTCATGGAATGTTACTCTTTAAATACAGATATTGTGATGATGATAGGCTACAGACTTTGGTGTCTGCACAAAGGTTTAGAGTGTGACTTTTAACATGCACGCTTCTTCTTCAACCAAGAAATTGCCATAACCATAGAGATCCTGTTCTAATTCCTAATTCCATGGCCATAATAACATACGCCTATGATGTTGTGCTAAAGTGAGTTTAGAATAAATGTTTAAAGCAAAACTCTACTTCAAAGTGTAATATAATTAATATTCCAAATTAGTAATGTGATGTTAAATTTTTGTAGATGCCATCACGATACATAACATAACAGCATTATCAAAAAATGTTTTAAACAATTGCGTTGTCGAGAAGGAACCTGCAAGTAAGCATATCTACTAAAACATTAAACCTTTTTTTTGTAATAGGCAAGAACAGTCAACACAGAACTGGCAATTATAGCCTATCGTCCAAAAGTTAAATGTCCTACTTTTCCAGTGAACTTTCCGGATAAATCAGCTATCCAATTTTCCACAGACGTCAAAGATGGTATTATGGAGTTATTTTCTTCACTATGAAAACGTTCCTTGCGAACCAAGATGTGAGAGGCAGTCCCAATGCGCGTTCTTCGAAGAGAAGTGGCGTATATTACACGCGGATAAATGGGAAATGAACTTTCCAGGGCAATATGCTAGGAATGTGACTTAAAGAAACAGTCAGTTAATATACGAAATGAATCTTACGAATACGAACACAATGTTCACCTCTCTTTGGAGTACAAGGCTAAATAGGCAACAGTGTGGCATGAAGTCTACTGTAGTAATTTGATAAGCCTATTATTGGCTGCTGCAGACAGTCAAATCCTTGCAGGCTTTATGTCTGTTATTCATCACCCCAAACCAACCCCCTCTTTTACGCTGCTGCTACTCGGTTTATTATTTATGCAGTCACTTTAACTCTAACCGGTGCCCCCTTACATTGACTCTGTACCGGTAATCCCTGTATATAGCCTCCCTACTGTTATTGTATTTTACTACTGCTCTTCAATTATTTGCAATTTTTTATTTTTTACTTAACACTTTATTTTTTATTTTCTTAAAAACTGCATTATTGGTTAAGGGCTTGTAAGTAAGCATTTCACTGTAAGGTCTACACCTGTTGTATTCTGCGCATGTGGCAAATACATTTTGATTTGATATATACACTGCTCAAAAAAATAAAGGGAACACTTAAACAACACATCCTAGATCTGAATGAATGAAATAATCTTATTAAATACTTTTTTCTTTACATAGTTGAATGTGCTGACAACAAAATCACACAAAAATTATCAATGGAAATCAAATTTATCAACCCATGGAGGTCTGGATTTGGAGTCACCCTCAAAATTAAAGTGGAAAACCACACTACAGGCTGATCCAACTTTGATGTAATGTCCTCAAAACAAGTCAAAATGAGGCTCAGTAGTGTGTGTGGCCTCCACGTGCCTGTATTACATTTACATTTTAGTCATTTAGCAGACGCTCTTATCCAGAGCGACTTACATGAGCAATTAGGGTTAAGTGCCTTGCTTAAGGGCACATCGACAGATTTTTCACCTAGTCGGCTACGGGGATTAGAACCAGCGACCTTTAGGTTACTGCTGACACACTCGGCCACATGAGGTCTAGCATTGTCTTGCATTAGGAGGAACCCAGGGCCAACCGCACCAGCATATGGTCTCACAAGGGGTCTGAGGATCTCATCTCGGTACCTAATGGCAGTCAGGCTACCTCTGGCGAGCACATGGAGGGCTGTGCGGCCCCCCAAAGAAATGCCACCCCACACCATGACTGACCCACCGGCAAACCGGTCATGCTGGAGGATGTTGCAGGCAGCAGAACGTTCTCCACGGCATCTCCAGACTCTGTCACGTCTGTCACATGTGCTCAGTGTGAACCTGCTTTCATCTGTGAAGAGCACAGGGCGCCAGAGGCGAATTTGCCAATCTTGGTGTTCTCTGGCAAATGCCAAACGTCCTGCACGGTGTTGGGCTGTAAGCACAACCCCCACCTGTGGACGTCGGGCCCTCATACCACTTTCATGGAGTCTGTTTCTGAACGTTTGAGCAGACACATGCACATTTGTGGCCTGCTGGAGGTCATTTTGCAGGGCTCTGGCAGTGCTCCTCCTGCTCCTCCTTAAACAAAGGCGGAGGTAGCAGTCCTGCTGCTGGGTTGTTGCCCTCCTACGGCCTCCTCCACGTCTCCTGATGTACTGGCCTGTCTCCTGGTAGCGCCTCCATGCTCTGGACACTACGCTGACAGACACAGCAAACCTTCTTGCCACAGTTCGCATTGATGTGCCATCCTGGATGAGCTGCACTACCTGAGCCACTTGTGTGGGTTGTAGACTCCGTCTCATGCTACCACTAGAGTGAAAGCACCGCCAGCATTCAAAAGTGACCAAAACATCAGCCAGGAAGCATAGGAACTGAGAAGTGGTCTGTGGTCACCACCACATGCAGAACCACTTCTTTATTGGGGGTGTCTTGCTAATTGCCTATAATTTCCACCTGTTGTCTATTCCATTTGCACAACAGCATGTGAAATTTATTGTCAATCAGTGTTACTTCCTAAGTGGACAGTTTGATTTCACAGAAGTGTGATTGACTTGGAGTTACATTGTGTTGTTTAAGTGTTCCCTTTATTTTTTTGAGCAGTGTATATATACACACACACACTACCAGTCAAAAGTTTTAGAACACCTACTCATTCAAGGGTTTTTCTTTATTTTTACTATTTTCTACATTGTAGAATAATAGTGAAGACATCAAAACTATGAAATGACACATATGGAATCATGTAGTAACCAAAAAGGTGTTTTATATTTGAGATGCTTCAAATAGCCACCCTTTGCCTTGATGACAACTTTGCATACTCTTGGCATTCTCTCAACCAGCTTCACCTGGAATGCTTTTCCAACAGTCTTGAAGGAGTTCCCACATATGCTGAGCACTTGTTGGCTGCGCTTTCCTTCACTCTGCTGTCCGACTCATCCCAAACCATCTCAATTGGGTTGACGTCGGGGATTGTGGAGGCCAGGTCATCTGATGCAGTACTCCATCACTCTCCTTCCTGGTAAAATAGCCCTTACACAGCCTGGAGGTGTGTTGGGTCATTGTCCTGTTGAAAAACAAATGATAGTCCCACTAAGCCCAAACCAGATGGGATGGCGTATCACTGCAGAATTATGTGGTAGCCATGCTGGTTAAGTGTGCCTTGAATTCTAAATAAATCACAGACAGTGTCACCAGCAAAGCACCCCCACACCATAACACCTCCTCCTCCATGCTTTACGGTGGGAACCACACACGCGGAGATCGTCCGCTCACCCACACCGCGTCTCACAAAGACACAGTGGTTGGAACCAAAAATCTCAAATTTGGACTCCAGACCAAAGGACAAATTTCCACCGGTCTAATGTCCATTGCTTGTGTTTCTTGGCCCAAGCAGGTCTCTTATTCTTATTGGTGTCCTTTAGTAGTGGTTTCTTTGCAGCAATTCGACCATGAAGGCCTGATTCACTCAGTCCCCTCTGAACAGTTGATGTTGAGATGTGTCTGTGACTTGAACTCTGTGAAGCATTTATTTAGGCTGCAATTTTTGAGGCTGTTAACTCTACTGAACTTATCCTCTGCAGCAGAGGTAACTCTGGGTCTTCCATTCCTGTGGCGGTCCTCATGAGAGCCAGTTTCATCATATCACTTGATGGTTTTTGCGACTGCACTTGAAGAAACGTTCAAAATTATTGAAATTTTCCGTATTGACTGATCTTCATTTCTTAAAGTAATGATGGACTGTCGTTTCTCTTTGCTTATTTGAGCTGTTCTTGCCATTATATGGACTTGGTCTTTTACCAAATAGGGCTATCTTCTGCATACCCCCCTACCTTGTCACAACACAACTGATTGGCTCAAACGCATTATGAAGGAAAGAAATTCCACAAATTAACTTTTAAGAAGGCACATCTGTTAATTGAAATGCATTCCAGGTGACTACCTCGTGAAGCTGGTTGAGAGAATGCCAAGAGTGTGCAAAGCTGTTATCAAGGCAAAGGATGGCTATTTGAAGAATCTCAAATATATTTTGATTTGTTTAACACTTTTTTGGTTACTACATGATTCCATATATGTTATTTCATAGTATTGATGTCTTCACTATTATTCTACAATGTAAAAAATTGTAAATAATAAAGAAAAAGCCTTGAATGAGTAGGTGTGTCCAAACTTTTGACTGGTACTGTATATACACGCACGCACGCACGCACGCACACACACACACACATATAGTACTAAATTGCTGTATAGGCCTATATAATAATAAAATGTGAATGATGAGAATTACAGCTTTTCTATATTTGCAAACAAACTACAATGAGCCCATAATCAAAGTACATTTAAAATGCATTATTATGCAAACGGTGCATTAGGTTTAGACCAAAAACAACAGTTTATGTAAACGACTAACCTCCAGATCAAATCAAATCACAATTTATTTAAAGTGCATTTAACAAAAGCCTCACAATTATTATTTTTATTTTTTATAATAAAATCATACAAATGTGATGTATAGCATGCTTCCAGAGTCTCCTGTATTAGAAGCATTATACACAACTCAAAAGCTCCATCCTTTACATTGACATTTGGAGATGCTAGAGAAGGATTCCCTTCCCTTCATAGATTTCCCTCAAAAGCAGCAGCACAGTATCCTCGGAATCCCTGAAACACACAAGAAAACATGAGATAACTGCAGAAAGCTAAAGAAAACATGTAAGATACCAACCCTAGCTCAGTTGTTCTTACCAGTAGCAGAGATGGCTCTGAATGGCAAACAGATACTCGTTGAAGCTCTCTAGTGGTTTCTCCTGAAGGACGTAATCAAACCGACGTCCGCCATTCAACATTCCAACACTGATATTCCTCATCTCTGTAGGTGAGACTGTACCATTTGGGGCCCCACTACCTGGAAAAGAGTATTGAGGGAACATTCATGTAACACAGTTCAAACTTTATTGTCCCCAGAGGGAAATTTGGTTGCAGACAGGGGTAACATGATAAAAATACACATAGTACATACAAAAAACATGTCACACAAAGAACATATTACACAGAAACGTCACAATATTTACATCATGTTACATTACGTTGCTGTTAAAGGGATACCTGTATAGTTATGCTGTAATTTCTACAATAACATTTGTTTTTGGGACTATGAAGAATAAAGTAATGAATGTATGTTAAAACATTGCACATGGTTCCTAATGAATGAATGAATTAAATTACTTGCACACCGGTCTCTCACCTTCTGACTCCTGAGGTGGCAGTGTGTTGACAGGTAGCATGGTGAGGGTCTGCCACACACCACGGACAGCACTGATGGAGAGCAGCAGATCTGAGCTGACTCGCGTCAAGTTGTCTTTCAGCTCTGGGGGACACAATTTCAACACTGCATGGGAAGGTGGATGAAAGCTTTCACACGCTCACTGGAAAACAATGATGTGTTAATTGAAGGGCAGTGTTTTTACATTATCAGACAGGTCAGAGCTTTAGCAATGCTCCCTAAGGGTCCTAACATAAAGCTCATTACATATGGGGCTACCATTGACCAGTGGTAAGCAGCAAGTGTATTTCTTGAAACGTTTCTGTAACGTCCATATCAAAGCTTTACGTCTCAGGTCTCACCAAGATGCATCCTCTTCCTGCCCTTGTGATGTGGGATCAGCATGGGGGGCAAGTCCACCCCTGGAGACACCACCATGGGCTCAATCCTGTAGGCCACTGGGTCAAACTGCATGGAGGAAGAACACATAGTCAGGTCCTTATGAATATTCATGACTTAGATGGACTTTAGCTACATAAAATATTCACTAACACATGATCCATAAACATACTGGATGGTAGATGTTATAGAAGCTTTTGCAGGTGGGGAGGCTGTATTTGGGGTCGATCCTCTTCAGGCCGCGCACCGTGAGGAACATTCCTATAGGAGAGCCCAAGGCAAAGAAAGCCTGTGGCTGGAAACCTAGCTGAGGGTACACGATGGACACCTGGGAAGGAAAGGAAGGGGTTAATGGTTAATAGTAATTCAGTATGCGCCATATGTACATTCTGCATTTCTTCACTTTCTGTAACTAAGGATGGATATCAAAATGTATCAACATTTTCAAATGGAATTAAACATTTAATTCAAGTAGATTTTCAGTTGTATTAGTTGGGCCTCATGCTAACTCCTCTAAGACACTATTAAGACATTCTGTCATTGTGACTGGAGGAGAGGGAGGGAGACAGAGGAAATGCCTGTCTACATGTAACAGAATGCTGTCACTGTTGCTTGTTTACCTGGCCAATGCCAACGTCAAGGTACTTGTAATCCACTGGGCTGGTGGAGAGGGTGCCTGAAAGGAGGGTCGGGTGTTCTTGGACTTGGGAATACACACCGGCAATGCCAGGAACTGGGTGTGAAGTTCCTGTCCTGAATTCCTGCTGCTGGGCCAGAGAGCGAGAGCGAGAGAGCGAGAGAGCGAGAGAGAGAGAGAGAGAGAGAGAGAGGAGCTCCAATAACAATCTAAACAATGGGTCTACATCCCAAATGGCACCCTATTCCCTACATAAGTGCACTTATTTTGACCAGGGCCCAAGTAGTGCACTATGTAAGGGAAAGGGTGTTTTTTGGGACACAACCTGAAACTATCAGACTGCTACTTCCTGCTTCCAGCCTTTTACAAACAGTTAGGATGGAATAGTCATGGTCGAGACAGACAGGAAGCTATGCACAATGGCTCCAATAGACTGGAATGTTGGATCAAAGACTTTGAACACTGGGGAAACATTTTACATGGTGGTTATGTGCAATGACTGAATCAATTTGGATGTGAATGAGAGATAGGTCATACCTTTCTCCATCTCTTCAACAAGCACATTATCTTCTTACAGGCCCTAAGGGTATTCCCAAGTCCTTCAAGTATGTCTCTGAACAGAGCACCTAGTCAATTGACAGAGGACACAGTCATTAGACAGTCACACACACACACACACATACATACACACATATACACACACATATACACACGCACATGCTTACCAGTGATTCTAAGTCCATCTGCTCCTTTGTAAGCATTTGGACATACTTGCCCAATCCAAAGTTCCTAAGCGTGTCCTCAAAGCTCTCAAAGTATTAGGCTTGGTGGGGACTCAGGTGCAGAGACGGACACACGGACAACAGAGGGTGAATTAGGATGTCGTTTATTCAGCGTGAATTGGCAGAGAGAAAACAGTTCAGGGTGGAATAGCTCAGACCCGGGGTAGGAGCTGAGTGGGGGGAGAGCCAGTAGTCCGGAGAGCTGGATGACGAGGACATCAGACAACAGATGAGCAGGTTGCGGCGTGGGAATGGCAGGTAGGCAGGCAGCAGGAACAGACGGGATCTGGTCGAAGGAGAGACAGGTTACAAACGTGGCAGAAACAACTATAATGCTGAGATAGTAACAACTAGGACTGAGATTGCTGTACGGGGGCCAAGTTGCTACAGGTAGTGTAGGAAGCGAACTGGCGCTGGAGAGGTGTCCAGCCCGGGTAGATAACTGCTGGTTGATTGGTGACAATGAGCCGCAGCTGGAGGTAACTGAGCATGAGAGAGAATGGCCACGCCCCCTGACCTAGATCCTCTGCCTGGGCTGCACAGCAGGGGGAGACAGACACAGACAACACACACAGGGGAAAAAAAGGAAAAGGGAAACAAGCGGGCAGGACCAACAGTGCCGGATCGCAACAGTACCCCCCTCAACGGGCGCCACCCGGGCGACCCACCCGGCTTGTCAGGGTGGTCCCTATGGAAATCAGCCACCAGCTGAGGATCCAGTATAAATCGTCGGGAATCCAGGACCTCTCCTCGGGACCGTATCCTCCCAGTCCACCAGGTACTGAAGCCCTCTACCACGCCTCCGGACGTCCAGCAGTCTCCGCACCGTGCGTAGGCTGGATGGTAGTCAACAATACGCGGTGGCGGAGGGGGATCCCACAGGCGGACACAAAGGGCTGGAGGACCAGCTTCAGCTGGGACACGTGAAATGTAGGATGGACTCTCATGGCCTGGGGAAGCTTCAGCCGAACAGCCGAAGGGTTGATGATGGAATCGATCTCGAAGGGGACCCAAATACCGGGGCGACAGCTCACGGGAGTCAGTGCGCAGGGGGATATTGCTGGAGGAGAGCCAGACCGCTGACCAGGCTGGAACTGGGGAGCGACTACCCTGTGCCTGTCCGCCACTCTCTTGATTACGCTCTGCTGTCCGTAGAAGGGCCTCACGGGTGTCCACCACACACCTTGCGGCAGCGGCGAAGGTTATCCTGAACTGACGGGATGGCTAACCTCCCTTTCCCTGGAGACGGGAACAATGGCGGTTTGGTACCCCAAAGCCGCCTCAAATGGTGAGAGCCGGTGGCAGAGGAGGTGAGGGAATTGTGGGCGCATATTCGACCCACGGGAGATGTTCTGGCCCAGGTGGACCGGGTTCTGGGATGTCACACAGCGTAGAGCAGCCTCCAGGTCCTGATTGGTCCTCTCAGTCTGGCCATTGGACTGGGGATGAAAACCTGATGAGAGACTGACGAGAGGCACCCAGGAGCAGAACAAAACTCCCTTCCATACCCGAAATGAACTGTGGGCCCTCTATCGGACACTATGTCCACAGGTATTCCATGGGACGGAATACATGTAGGACAAAAGGTCGGCTGTCTCACTGGCAGATGGTAATTTTGGTGAATGCAACAAAATGGGCAGATTTAGAGAGAATCTGTCCACGATGGTGAGTATGGTGTCATTACCCTCAGACATGGAAGTCCAGTGACGAAGTCCAAGCCCACGTGAGACCAAGGGCGACTCCACTGGGACTGGGAGAGGCCGCAGCAGGCCGGGGGAGCCCTGTGGGACGCCTTGTTTTGGGCACAGATGGAACAGGCCGCCACGTACTCCCGGACGTCAGCCGGCGGATGGACACCAAAAGTGCCTCTTGGTAGCGGACAGTGTACGGTTCATACCAGGGTGGCAGGAGAATCGTGAGGTGTGGATCCAGTTGAGCACTTGCGGCCGCACGGCTGCGGGAACATAGAGAAGGTCGGGGGCCATCGGCCGTCCAGGTTCCAACTCTTGTGCCGATCGGACGAGGACCTGATTTCCCAGTGAACAGCCGCCACCAAACAGAAGCGGGCAGAACAGGTTCCAGGATTGCTGAAGTCTTCATTGTCTGTAAACTGGCGAGAGAGAGCATCAGGCTTGACATTACGTGTGCCAGGTCGATATGTTAAAAATAAACTTGAACCTGCTGAAGAACAGAGCCCATCTGGCCTGACGGGAGTTTCAGCCTCTTGGATGACTGGATGTAAGCCAGGTTCTTGTGAGTCTGTCCAGACTATGAAGGGTTGCTCTGCTCCGTCTAGCCAGTGCCTCCCACTCCTCAACGCCAACTTGACAGCAAGCAACTCCCGGTTACCCACGTCGTGAGTTCTTCTCAGCAGGGGTCAATCTCCTGGAGAAAAAGGCCACAGGATGGAGCTTCTGGTCCGTGGGGGGAACGTTGTGACAGGACTGCCCCCACCCCCGAATCAGAGGCGTCCACTTCACAATAAACTGCAAACCAGTGTCTGGATGAATAAGAACAGGTGAGGTGGTGAACAGTTCCTTCAATGTACTCACAGCTGACTCGGCCTCAGGCGTCCACAGGAATGGCACCTTAGGGAGGTGAGCTGGAGTCAGGGGGGCAACCACTCGGCTGAAACCCCTGATGAAGGAAGGCGGTAGAAGTTGGCGAAGCCCAGGAAGCGTTAGCTGCTTCCGAGACGTGGGTGTGGGCCATCCTGCAACCGCTCTGATCTTGTCAGGTCTGGTGACACTTGTCCCCGCTCGATAATAAAGCCCAAAAAGGGGACGGACTGCCGGTGGAACTCACATTTTTCTGCTTTCACATACAGTTTATTTTCCATGAGGCGTTGGAGAACCAGACGGACGTGGGAGACGTGTTCATCCTGTGACTTAGAGAATATTAGAATGTCATCCAAATAGACAAACACAAAACGGTGTAGAAAATCCCTCAACACATCGTTAATCAGGCCTGAAACACTGCTGGGGCGTTAGTAGAGACCGAATGGCATGACTAGGTATTCAAAGTGTCCGAGAGGGGTATTGAACCCAGTCTTCCATTCGTCTCCCGGCCTGATCCTAACGCATGGTGGTGTTACATGTAGGTCGAGTTTGGTAAACACGGTGGCACCATGAAGGGGTTCAAATGCTGAGTTGATGAGAGGCAGGGGGGTACGTATTTCTGACTGTGATGTTATTAAGTCCTCTGTAGTCAATGCAGGGGCGTAATGTTTTGTCCTTCTTCTCTACAAAAAAGAACCCAGCACCAACAGCGGAAGATGAGGGACGAATGATGCCAGAGGCTAGGGAGTCGCCTGTAGGTTTCATAGCTTCTCTCTCAGGACGGGACAGATTGAAAAGCCGACTGACGGCAAAAGGGGCTCCAGGCAGTAACTCAATAGCGCAATCGTATGGCCTATGAGGTGGTAATGAAAGTGCCTTGGACTTACTGAATACCTCGGCCAGGTCCAGGTACTCCTCAGGGACTGAAGAGAGGTCTGGGGTTTTGACAGGGGAAGCAGGGGAACCTACCGAGGGCGGAATAGCCGACCCAAGGCAAACAGAATGGCAGTGAGTGCTCCAACTGTGTATTTTGTGGTTTTGCCAGTCTATGGGGTTGTAGAATCGGCTAAGCCAAGGGAAACCCGAGGATAAGTGGGGGAGGCCGAGGAGGAGACTACTTTAAACTGGATGGTTTCCCTTGTGATTGCCGGACAGCATGAGAGAGAAACGGGGACAGTTTGATGGGTGATGTTGGCAAACTGATGGCCGTCAATAGCGGTTACTGTTATAGGCTTAGGCAGGGGCTTAACAGGGATCTCAGCCTGAGTGACCAGGTTAACGTCAAGGAAACTATCCTCAGCACCAGAGTCGATGAGAGCAGCTAGTGGGAGAGAAAGATTCCTGAACTGGACTGTAGCTGGGATAACTAGACGGGTGCTGTGGGCATTGAGTCAGGTGTAGCACTCGCAAGTATGCCCACTTTTACCTGCGAGCTTGGTCTTTTGGGCGAACCGGACAGTTAACCAGGAAATGAGTGCGGTCCCCACAGTACATGCACTCACCAGCCCGCATGCGCCGTTCCTTTTCGGCAGGGGACAGACGAGCACGGCCCAGCTGCATGGGCTCGTCTAGTTCCGTGGAGGGATCCGCTGCGGTGTGGACCCGACTCGCCCCTCTCCTGTCTCCTCTCCCGTAGCCTGTTGTCTATTCGGTGCAGGGGAAACGAGAACATGAAGGTTAGCAGGCTCATCACGAACAGCTAGTTCATTCTTTAATCGTGTCACTTAGACCGTTAACAAACGCTCCCTGAAGAGCTTCGTCGTTCCACTTGGAATCGGCTGCCAAGGTCCAAAAATCAATGGCGTATTCAGCCACGCTACCCGTGCCCTGTCGTAGCTTCAATAGTCTCTTTGTGGCGGTCCCGGCATGGTCCGGGTGATCAAACACAACTTTCAATTGAGAGGAAAAATCGTCAAACGACAGGCTGGCAATCTGCTGAGTAGAACAAGCCGCTTCTGCCCAAATCAAAGCTTTGCCCCTCATTAACCCCAGTGCGTAATGTACCTTTGAGGATTCCGTGGAGAAAGACAGGGGCTTCTGTTGGAACACGCAAAGCGGCACTGAAGCAGGAAACCACGGCATTGTTCAGGTCCCCGGTGAAAGGTTCGGGTGAGGTTGTAGGGGGTTCCCGAAGGGCAGGAGCGGAAGCCGAGCCTGGAGCCACTGTAGGAGGAACAGGCGGGAGGAGAAGCAGAGGGAGGAAGGGTAGTGAGTGTTACCAGGTTAGCTACCTGAGAGGTGAGATGAGATACTTCGATCCAACAACTGCTGGTTGTTATCCACAAGAGTCCGGATGAGTTGGTCGTGTTGTCCCAACAACATTCCCTGTGAATGGAGGGCGCGTTATGTCGCCATCACCCGTTGTTTCATGTGGCATCTCTGCTGAGTCCATGTTTGGCCAGTTCGTTCTATTAGGCTTGGTGGGGACTCAGGTGCAGAGACGGACACACGGACAACAGAGGGTGCAATTAGGATGTCGTTTATTCAGCGTGAATTGGCAGAGAGAAACAGTTCAGGGTGGAATAGCTTCAGACCCGGGGTAGGAGCTGAGTGGGGGGAGAGCCAGTAGTCCGATGGAGCTGGATGACGAGGACATCAGACAACAGATGAGCAGGTTGCGGGCGTGGGAATGGCAGGTAGGCAGGCAGCAGGAACAGACGGGATCTGGTCGAAGGAGAGACAGGTTACAAAACGTGGCAGAAACAACTATAATGCTGAGATAGTAACAACTAGACTGAGATTGCTGTACGGGGCCAAGTTACCACAGGTAGTGTAGGAACGAACTGGCGCTGGAGAGGTGTCCAGCCGGGTAGATAACTGCTGGTTGATTGGTGACAATGAGCCGCAGCTGGAGGTAACTGAGCATGAGAGAGAATGGCCACGCCCCTGACCTAGATCCTCTGCCTGGGCTGCACAGCAGGGAGAGACAGACACAGACAACACACACAGGGGAAAAAAGGAAAAGGGAAACAAGCGGGGCAGGACCAACAGTGCCGGATCGTAACACAAAGTCTATTGGGGTTGCTTCACTTGGACTGCTGACGCTACTCTGAAGCAGAAGACATATAGGATTAACATCAAGTTAATCAGAATAACAATGCTGGTGGTTGTGGCCATGACCAAAATTGAGTTTTGGCAGTAGCCTGTTACTTACTCCCTCTTCATCTGTGTTCTTTCTTTCTTGATTTGTCAGAAGGTCAAAGAGGATCAGAGAACCTAGAAAGTCATAAAATTAAAGAATATTACTTACTATAATGGTTATCAATCCTAGCCTTGTCTAAATAAAGACTAAATAGAGAGAGAGAAAAAGTTAGGAGGGGTCTTAAAAGGTTAGGAGAGGTTTACGGTGGGTACTGACCCAGACTGTGTCCAGCCAGTGACACTGCCCCAGTGAATTGTGGGTGGCGCTGGAGGAAGACTTGGTGGATGCGGTTGATCTCTGAGGCCACGGTGTCTATGATAGTCTGGCAGTATGTGGGCTGTTGTGAAGAACAGGTCCAACACCGTGCTGTTGCTGAACTGACGCAGACGACTGATGCTGGGCAGGGTGATCCTCTGGATATCGCTATATGGAGGGGTGGGTGAGTGTCAAAGTGTGTTTTTAAGAGCCGAGATAGAAGAGAGTGAGAGTGAGAGAGAGTGAGAGAGTGAGAGAGAGTGAGAGAGTGAGAGAGTGAGAGAGTGAGAGAGAGAGAGAGAGAGAGAGAGAGAGAGAGAGAGAGAGAGAAGGGGTGTGTGTGTGTGTGTGTGTGTGTCCCAAAGGCCTTACTCGTCCACCCCAGTGGCGTCACCATGCAGCACCCGGTGCCAGTCGACTGGCAGGGAACTCAACACGGCCCATGTGGGTCCCATCTTGACTCTGCTTGAAGGTGACTTCTCAGTAGGCTGAGAGAGGCACCCCGGAAATCATTCACTACATGGGGGAGAGAGGGACAAAAGAGAGGAGGAGGGCATTAATGTATTTAGCAGCATTTCTATGGAAAAATTAGAAGGCAGGGAAAGGTTTAGATTTAGGGTCAAATTCTATACACACCACACTGAACGACCCCACGCAGCTGGATGTCACAGGTTGGTCCAATGCCATGCACCATGAACACAAGGTGGTCCACTTGGTCAGGCTCTCCTGAAAGACCAATAGTACAAATAATCTATACTGTGTAAGTAATTGTCATTTGTTATCATGTAATTACCAACATGTAAATTATCCTTGAATGCATTAGAGGTTTCAAAAACCTGAGATCTCTGTACACAATGCAGTAACTGTTGTTCAGGCCAATTACCAGTACTGTTGCCATTAAATACACATGGTAGTACAGTACAGGAGTGACCATCTTACACAGAGCTGTAGAAATCTGGCTCACACATTTACCTTCAGGTATCTCTACTCCTAACACCCTCCAGCCCCCTCTGACCGTCCTGGGTTGACTCTGCTCAGAGGGGAGACTTATCCAGTCCCTTCAAAGGGGATCGTCCGTTGCTGTGTCATAAGCTATTGGAGACAGAGCAAACTCTTGAGTTTGCATAAGTTCTATTTTACAGTGTAATATTGACCAGGTCTTTACAGACAAACAGCATACTACAGTGGGCTAATATGTAATTATGAATGGGAGTCATACCTTAGGGCTGTGTAACACCACCGTTTCTCCAGTGGGGAATTCTAACTTCCTCTTCCAGTCATTCAGCGTCACTGCCATCATGTAGGCCTCCTGTAAATACAGTGATTCAAATGTAACGGACTCGGGGTTTGAACCTGGGTCTCTTGCACTCCAGGCATTGGCTCTGGGAGTTAACGCAAGTCTTGGGGCATACAGTTGACTCGGGGTTTGAAACCCAGTCAGTCATATTATGTTATTGACAATGTTATCAAGGTTCAATAAATTGACAGATTAACAAGGTCATCACCAATCTGCAGTATACCCTTTCAGACTGTAGGAATAAGTAAATATGGCCCCACAAAACTACAGGTACTAAGATAAACACCAAGATAACAGGGTATATATTATATCACTTTGTAATGATTTGTGTTTTGTGCGTCCGATCATGGCACCTATTCCCTATATACAGTAGAGCATTACTTTTGACCAGGGCCCTGTGTACTATATAGACACTAGGGTGCCATTAAAGACTGTGTCCTACCTCCAGGACTAGGCTGGTGTCCTCTGGATAAGGGGTGTAGAGATGTCCTTGTCTCCTTTGTGGAACCAGGAGCAGCGCCTCACCTCCAAGGGGGCTGCTCCCAGTCACACCGCGTAGCACCTCCTCTCCTTCAGCCTCACGTCAAAGTGCTCCCTCTGTGGCTACCACCACCTCCTCTTCTTTCTCCCCACTGGTCTCCCCTGTTAGAGCAAACCCACAATTATGATGATATCATTATAATCATCTTTATCATTGCTGTTATCATCAGAATTCACTTAATTAAACTGTAATTAAGGGTTATCTGGGCAAATAATGTTTTCATTCAATTCAATTCAAAATTGTGAGTAACTATAATCTGTTACCATTCTATTACCATGCTACTACCACTTTATTCCATGCTCTAATGCAAAGTGCTACCGTTTTCTTAATATGGGCTCTATTGCATGAACAATAGTTCACTCAGAAGTAGGAATGAGTTATATTCTTGTTTCGGGGTAATACATCACATACTTTGTGGTATAGAGGGGTAACAATACAAGAACAATGTCTTTAACTGTATATGTACACTTGGCATTTAAAATGATTTCCCCCTGTATAAATAAACAAATTAATGAAAATTAAATGTGTATTAAATGTGTATTAAATTAAATGTTTATTAAATGTGCATTTGTTCAAGTGTGATGAATAGTCTCATGCCATGTTTGTGTGTCTCCTCCAGCCGTAGAGAGTCCTCTCTGCTGAACGGGATCCAGGAGCCTCTACAGTCCACCGGCTGCTGGCAGTGGAACCAATGGTGCTGCACCGGCTCAAATACACCTTCCATGGCAGAGAAGCTAAGTAAGAGTTGGAGTAAATCAAATATATTAGAATAGAGTAGGACAGAATAGAATAGAAAATAATAAAATAGAATTCTTAGATTTTCCCCATAGGGGACTTTCATATTTTTTGTCTGCTTTTAAAGAACAGAACGATACAAATAAATGAAAAACAAGCTCACCTACTGTCTGGCTACTGTATGAAGACAGATGGGTAATTTGAGAGGCTCAGGTTGGTCACCTAGGCAACTTTAATGTACCACCTGGGAATCACTAACAGCATTCTAATATGTACACATGCATCTGGTGCTAGGTTTCAGGGAAGATATCATTGTTTTAGATGCTATATAGGAACTGACATCTGGATCTTTAGTATACATGGATAGATTGTGCATACCATCTCACAACATACTGGGAATTTTTGTTTACCTTGGAACTTAATGATGGGGCTGGGATTGAATATAGTCAATTCATCACTATACTATTTAAACTCAACATTGTTTGAAGTAGAGAGCAGACATCAGAAATAGCTACATACCTTCAATGTTCAGCTAATATTATAGTATGGCTCTATCAAATATGGCAGTTCCTCCTGACTGGATCGCTAGGATCTCTCTCTCTCTCTGTTGAAAGTTGCAAATAGTCTTCCTTAGAATATATCAAAATCCAAAAGCAATCCGAAAACCCACCAATGTTTGTTGAGTTTTCCAACAGGGGTGACTTTCCTGATTCACTTTACACGTCGCAAGCTTGTCCCAACACTCGTGTTCTGAATGACGTCACCGGTTTAGTGATTCAGTAGTGGGATCAAAGGTCAATTCCCATGATGATAGAGATATGGGGAAATAGCAACACAACAGTAAACCTCTAGGCTATAAATCACTGGCAAAATCCTAGAGAGATTACACAAATCTTACTCAATAATAATACTTAGCTAATATGATTCCAAGCTTTGAGTGGGGAATGGGAACATTTGCAAAGCTTTACGACTATTGTTTTATTACATTTAGTGTGTGTGTGGGGGGTGGGGGTAAGTAAAGCAAAAATGTCAGCCTTTACACTTCAGTCAGTCCATATCTACACTTCTATCTCAACATATCTAGAACAGACTGAAGTTTAAAGGCTACTTGCCAACTGAATAGGCTAGGTGTCAGTCTGTTCTGCTTTCCATGAATCATCTCCTACATAGGACACAATGTTCCAGCTGTTAACCAGTGGAAGCTGCTGAGGGGAGGACGGCTCATAATAATGGCTGGAACGGCGCTAATGGAATGGCATCAAACACATTGAAAACATGTGTTTGATATCATTCCACCCATTCCGCTCCAGCCATTACCACGAGCCCGTCCTCCCCATTTAAGGTGCCACCATCCTCCTGTGTTGTTAACATACTGTACTGTAGAACATGAACCACATGGATGATAGGCTTCAGAGATAGCATGGGTGAAGTTCCCTACTCAACAAACACTGTGAAAAACCATATTGACAATGTAAAGAAAGTTTGCTGAATCCGTACATTCCCTGGTAAACTTTATTGGCACAGTATTGTAAACAACATACTATACATATAGTATCTGTAGCTGCATTTGGCATCTTAAGTGATCAAGAAAGAGTCCATATGATTGATTAATTAATTTTCTCATTCGATTTGGATTACTCTTAGATTTGTAAAACCCAGAGTGCTAGCATGGTCCCTTACTTGTGATCCAACGTAACCGTGGTGGTCCTTTAACTTCTATACAATTGGTCCTTCAAAGATCAGAAACATTTATATTAGCATGACAGCCTGGGAATGCAACCCTGTTTTTACAGTAGTACTGTTTATCATTTGACATTTACATTTTAGTCATTTAGTGACGCTCTCTTATCCAGACATTATTTTTTTCATACTGGCCCCAGTGGGAATCGAACCCCACAACCTTGGCGTTGCAAGCGCCATGCTTCCACCAACTGAGCTACATGGACTGAGCTCAGCACTGATTGAGTGAGGAGCAGGATACTTGGTACCTCTCCTCTCCAACTAAAGTTATTATTTGTTTTCCCCCTGTGGGAGGTCTGGACCCGTATTCATAAGGCTGCTGGTCTAGGATCAGGTCCCCCCTGTCCATATAATCTTATTAATCATGATCTGAAAGGAAACTTTCTCCCAAAGTGTGCACTTGTTCACTTCACTTCATGGATTTGATAGGAAATTACTGGTACATGGAAACTCCCCTCTAGCCCATTCACCAATCCAATGCTTACACATTTGTGGAGTACTAAACGACAGTGCACACTTCCAGGAAGAAGGAGAGATTATGGGGATGCACCCAGTACAGAAGCAGGCCTGGGCTCCTTACAGAGGCAGAAGGTATCCTGAGTTGGCCTGCTGCTCCTGCTGCTTGCGCTCCTGGCCGCGGGACTTCTTCCCGATGCACCAGGGGCCTGTGGCTGTCGTGTCACTGAGAGACGGGTAGTGCTGCCAGTAGCCCAGACAGGCAAACACCAACCCCAGCAGCAGAGAGCCCACCAGGACCTGGAGAACAAAAAGATTAGAATTATGTTCAG
Organism: Coregonus clupeaformis; assembly: GCF_020615455.1. NCBI lineage: Eukaryota > Metazoa > Chordata > Actinopteri > Salmoniformes > Salmonidae > Coregonus > Coregonus clupeaformis. The sequence continues at coordinate 40,006 of NW_025536597.1, forward strand.
TTTACTTGTATATTTCAGCAATTTAGTGCAATGTGAAGTTCATTAATGCATGATCTGTAACCAGCCAATATAATTGTAATTTGCCACACTTTAAACATGGGTTGTGTTGATATTATTTTGAAAATAAAGACATCAAAAAAGTTGAACAGGGCTTCTGAGAGCCAATGACAAAGCCTGAAGGTCAAAGCAAAGCCAGTTGCCATGTGGGAGAAAACACTTAATCAATAGGCCCCTGTTACAGTGAGAATGCTGCACTTTAACCTCATTGTCATTGTATTATTTCAAATCTAAAGTACTGGAGCACAGAGCCAAAACAACCAAAAATGTGTCACTGTCCCAATACTTTTGGAGCTCACTGTTTATTTACAGTGTATTCATAAAGTATTCAGACCCCTTGACTTTTTCCACATTTTGTTACGTTACAGCCTTATTCTAAAATTGATTAAATAAAAAATGTTCCTCATCAAACTACACACAATACCCCATAATGACAAAGCGAATAAGTATTCAGACCCTTTGCTATGAGACTCGAAACTGAGCTCAGGTGCATCCTGTTTCCATTGATCATCCTTGAGATGTTTCTACAACTTGATTGGAGTCCACCTGTGGTAAGTTAAATTGATTGGACATGATTTGGAAAGGCACACACCTGTCTATATAAGGTCCCATGGTTGACAGTGCAAGTCAGAGCAAAAACCAAGCCCTGAGGTCGAAGAAATTGTCCGTAGAGCTCCAAAGCACGATTGTGTCGAGGTACAGATCTTGGGAAGGGTACCAAAAAATGTCTGCAGCATTGAAGGTCCCCAAGAACACTGTGGCCTCTATCAATCTTAAATGGAAGAAGTTTGGAACCACCAAGACTCTTCCTAGAGATGGCCGCCCTGCCAAACTGAGCAATCGGGGGAGAAGGGCCTTGGTCAGGGAGGTGACCAAGAACCCGATGGTTACTCAGACAGAGCTCCGGAGTTCCTCTGTGGAGATGGGAGAACCTTCCAGAAGGACAATCATCTCTGCAGCACTTCACCAATCAGGCGTTTATGGTAGAGTGGCCAGACGGAAATCACTCCTCAGTAAAAGGCACATGACAGCCCGCTTGGAGTTTGCCAAAAGGCACCTAAAGGACTCTCAGACCATGAGAAACAAGATTCTCTGGTCTGATGAAACCAAGATTGAACTCTTTGGCCTGAATGCCGAGCATCACATCTGGAGGAAACCTGGCACCATCCCTACGGTGAAGCATGGTAGTGGCAGCATCATGCTGTGGGGATGTTTTTCAGCGGCAAGGACTGGGAGACTAATCAGGATCGAGGGAAAGATGAACGGAGCAATGTACAGAGAGATCGTTGATGAAAACCTGCTCCAGAGCGCTCAGGACCTCAGACTGGGACGACGGTTCCCTAAGCACATAGCCAAGACAACGTAGGAGTGGCTTCGGGACAAGTCTCTGAATGTCCTTGAGTGGCCCAGCCAAAGGCCGGACTTGAACCCGATTGAATATCTCTGGAGAGACCTGAAAATAGCTGTGCAGCGACGCTCCCCATCCAACCTGACAGAGCTTGAGAGGATCTGCAGAGAAGAATGTGAGAAACTCCTCAAATACAGGTGTGCCAAGCTTGTAGCGTCATACCCAGAAGACACAAGACTGTAATTGCTGCCAAAGGTGCTTCAACAAAGTACTGAGTAAAGGGTCTGAATACTTATGTAAATGTGTTATTTCGTTTTTTTATTTGTAATACATTTGCAAAATGCTTAAAACTAACTTTTGCTTTGTCATTATGGGGTATTGTGTGTAGATTGATGAGGGAAAAAACAATTTAATCAATTTTAGAATAAGGCTGTAACGTGAACAAAATGTGGAAAAAAGTCTGAATACTTTCGAATGCACTGTATGTTCAAATTGTTACCAAACGCTTTAGTTCCACACATCAATGAAAACGCTTTAGTTTCTGCCGAGCGTTAGCTATCTAGCTGCCTACCTTGCCCAGTGGTGTTTGTAGTCGCAGAGTCCTGGACATGGCGATGAGGATGGCCAAGAGGAGAGGGGTGAGGAAGGCACAGAGTCGCCAGGCTTTGCCCCGTCCTGCTGGACTAAAGCAGTGCAGCTTCCCCGCCACATACAGAGCAGTGAAGCCCAGACCAGCAAAGGCAACTGAGAAGGCAGCGCACAGAGAGAAATAGAAAGGTCAGGGTCAAGGTCTTGTGTATGTACAGTATAATGTAGTTAGCTGACCTAAATAACTGTTTGTGACCTAAAAGTGTTGAGTTAGTTGTCATCAACTGGCGCCAGGTGTCATGAGTGTTACTGGTAAAGTGCGTGGAATGGCGTAAGTGTGTGTGTGTTTGTGCGTATGAGTGCGTAGACCTTAGGTCTGCTCACACGAGGAGTGTCCGCTAGGGAAGCTCTTCCTCCCCTCCTCCACGGTGTCGGGGTCTCCACTGCATCGCAGCTCCGTGTTCATCTGACCATCAGGGAAACAGCGGTAGAAGAAATCTGGCCGCGGCCTGCCCACTGCCAGTTTGATAGCGTTGGTGAAAACCCCATTGAGTACCAGAGTCAAAGTCACAGCTGAAAGGAAGACAGAGACTGCATGAGAGACATCTTTTGTATTATGTAGTATGACGTGACATTATTTGACGTGTAAGTCCCTCAGAAAGAGGCTTGTGTGGCCTGTGTGGTCCAGCGGTTACAGCCGCTCACCCCGACACACATGTATGCCAGAGCCGGCATGGGTTCGTCTCCGACCCACTGCCCTTTCACTCCCGTCTTTCCAACACTTTACTATCACTTCAATAAAGCAAAAAAATTATGAAAGGATTGGGACTGCCTCACTCATTAAAAAATACCTTTAAAAAAGGTGTTGCTCATCATGAGTCAAAACATGTTCATGGGCTATCTACAGTAAAAGTAGATATGAGCTTTTCATGTAAAAGCAAGTTTATCTTAGTTCTTCAAAATGTCAATAATTTGTGAAACGATTTATTGCATTGAAAGCGGTCTATGGTTGCGTTTAGACAGGCAGCCCAATTCTGATATTTTTTCACTAATTGGTATTTTGACCACCTGTGTAAATGCAGCCAAAGACTTTATGGTCTCAATCCTAACCCTACCCTCTGTGGGGTCAGAACAAACGGATGCATCCGGTTTTCAGGGGAAATGGAAAGAGAGCCTGTGACGCGACTTCCACTTTTGGACGTTAACAAGGCGACGCTCCATCTTAACTCCTCCTCCACATTTACTGGATTGGTTCAACAGCGCAGAAGAGAACCTCCCCCGACAGTTGTTTCTTTCTCATCAGGACCAGAAAGAAAGAAACGCAGCTTAGTCATTTATTTTACACCTGCTACGTTTGGTTACCCTAACCCTAGCCTCAACCACAACCCTAACTCTAGCTTCATGTCCACATCCCGGTTTAACCAACACTAACTCTAACCGTAGTTAATTAAACTGTTATCTTGCCTTAAAGGGAAGTCCAAATCCATTGAGTTTGCCTTCAGCTACTCTGCAGAAAGGAGGGGTTTACGAGCATGACACTGTACCTACCCAGAGAGGCCTCCTTAATGTCCCTCTTCTCTGTCTTGTTCAGGAAGGCAAACAGCATGATGACAGCCATTGGGGTGAAAAGTGCAATGCTCTGCAAAAACAGAGGGAAAGGAAAAAACAGCTGTATGTGTTTGCACTAAAAATTAAGACAGGCGTCAACAATCACTCAATCCAATTTGATTTGTTCTGATACTAATTTTGACATTGAAACCAAACTATCTTCACAAAACTCAGGCCCAAAAGAGCAAGCCTACAAGGCGATAGTGACAATAGGAAAAACTCCACTTGGAGAGGTAGAGACCTTTTTAGGAACCAGACTATTGAGAAGAAGTTCATTTCTTTTGGCTGGCTGTTATTAATACATTATTATGGAGGTTAATTATGCAGACTGTCATTAGTAGTACTGGTACTTACAAACATGAGTTTGGTAGGAACGTGGTCATTCTCAACATGGTGGAACTTGTAGAGCCACAGCTCCTCTGGCTGGATCTCACGAGTGAAAGGAGGTAGCACCTCTGTCACACTAAAAAGGACAGAGATAATCATTGGCAGCTGTTCTATTATTACAGAAGGAAACACTCAATATACTCCTATGGTGATTGATTGTCATAGGACAGCACAAACAGATCTGGAACCAGGCTGGGCAACAGCACCTATACACATTAATCTAAAGTTGCTGTATGCCTACTGTTAGGAATAGTCGATTTGCTCAGGTGTGGGAAAAGTATGGATGCAAAGACAAGGCGAAGACTTCTGTAATTTTCAAAGGTTTAATAGACAGAACATTGCTGCGCAAATGAGATCGTACGATACTCAGAGTTCACAACAATCTGACCCTCAAGGCCAGAAAGCTAGTTAAATACTCATTACATTTGTATTTGTATTTTATTAGGGATTCCCATTAGCTGCTGCCAAGGCAGCAGCCACTCTTCCTGGGGTCCAAAAACACATTAAGGCACATCACACAAAAAAATGTAACAGTACATCATATAACATTATTACACCACTACATATCTACAACACAAAATGTACAATTCCACCATACAACCATAGTACAATATACTGTACGTGTGTGTAGAGTGCGTGTGTATAGAGTGCGTATGCTTGTGTGTGTGCCTGTGTGTGTGTCTCTTCACAGTCCACGTTGTTCCATAAGGTGTACTTTTATCTGTTTTTAAATCTGATTTACTGCTTGCATGAGTTACTTGATGTGGAATAGAGTTTCATGTAGTCATGGCTCTATGTAGTACTGTGCGTTTCCCAGAGTCTGTTCTGGACTTGAGGACTGTGAAGAGACCCCTGGAGGCATGTCTTGTGGGGTACTGTATGCATGGGTGTCTGGAGTACCAGGTTCTACTATATGGTGATTCAATGATTTAACATGTACAGAAGGAACTTACCAGAACACTGCAAACAGCAGTAGACGGGTCAATACATCAAAGACGAAACAGTCATTTGGACTCCTCCACATCTTCTAGCCTAGCTTGTCATCAAACTATCCCAGGGGTTCTGCTTAGGGCTTAAAGGACAGGAGGAAAAGGGAGACATGTCATAAACTATAATAGAGTTGGATGATTCAGGAGGGCCCAACTTTGAAAGTCATTTTGTCAGAGCACAACATTGATAATTAAAAGTCTGACAGACATTTTATCAGTGAGTGAGTGAGTGAGTGTCATCATGGCATGTCTCTGCCTGTATGATGCAAATAAGAACATTCCTAAATGAGTCGATTGATATACATTGTTTTAATTTTGTTAAACAGCTACTGAAGCTACCCTCATGCATTGCTATCCCGTTTCCTTGGGACGTCCATACCCTAACCTAAACCCTAACCATTTGAAAGTTCAACTTCAATTGGGGGTAGGGACGTTCCAAGGATTCTGCATTGCACGGACCATAACCAAACAAAGTGACATCAGTCTTAACTTTCTTCAAATTAGCAGACTACTAGACTAGGTCTAAATAATGCTGCACCATGCATAACATAACCCTGGGCAACAGACAGAGAGCAGTTGAGCATTAAAGCTGGACTCAATGTAAACATGACACGTAGCCTACTGATACAGCATGCCAGGTGTCGTAGTAAATATATAATGTTATAGCTTGGTCTGACTAAAATCTTGTGCATGACCCATCTTGTGTTGGGCCTTTGTATTTAATACAATGCACAAAAGACTTCTATCTTGTCAGCCTTATCAGCAGTGTGGCTATGGACAACACCCACGCCATAGGTCTCTCAGTTCTTCCAACTCACGAGTTCTTGCTCTGAGGACACACACACACACACCCACACACACACACACACACACACATCATCACTGATAAACACACACACACACACACACACACAATCTCACACACACACACACACACACACACACACACACACACACACACCACTGATAAACACACACACACACCACTGTTAAACACACACAAACACACACACACACAAAAACCCCCTTCTCTTAGGCTGAACATCTGAAGACAGAGAACCCGACTCAGAGCCAATGCAACAGTGACACTAGCCTGGAGGTGACCTCGCCCAACTCATCAGGACCAATCAGAAGATCAGAACTACTAGAATCAACCTACTTCATTTTATTGTATAAAATGTCAGCACACAATGTTTAGGGGGCTCTCCTCAGATATCTCCCTGCGAGATTGACGAACGGGTCCGTGCACGCTATTTACAGATATCTTTACCTCTGAATAAACTGCCTTATATTATACAATTATCCACCTTGTCCGAAAGTCTCTACTTGGTCTCCGTTCTCCAGTAAACTTGTGATCATCAACACAGGTATGAGCAGGGACGGCCTGTTCAATAGGGCGATATGGGCGACGCACTGCCAAACGGGGAAAAGGAAGGGATTTTTTTCTAATCAATTATATCACGGCAACAGTAGTTATCAGTGTTGTAATCTATACGTCTGATCTGCCACAGTGCCACACTGCCACTAAATGTCGAATCAGGCTAAAGTCGTGCTTCAAATGGCTCCACCCCCTTTTGGGGCGATTTCAGTCAGATTGAAAATCGCCCAGAACTTCTGTCATAGACTCCCATGTAAAATCTATTTTTTCAAATTTCAGAGCCTTCAATACAATCTCAATGGGTGTCTGTGGGCTTGCACTTACGCGCTTTCGTCACATGAACGTAACTAAGAAAAGAGAGGGTAGCAGCGTCAATCAATTCACTACTACTATCAACATGGCTAGGCTTCAGTGCAACTCGATTGTGTCTTTGAAAGAATTTCCTTTTTGTCGGTGAACAAATGAAGATAAATTGGCAACTGAAAACAATTAGGACCTCCCAGACCAAATTAATAATTCAACAGGTTTCTACTAAAGGGGGAAGTCCTACACCCGAGGATTTTCCAAAAAAATGGTACGAAACGAAAAAAATAACATTGCCACTCAACTGGATGAGGGATACAGGGCTAGCTGTCCCCCGCCACAACGATGAGGTTAGTGTTGATAATCACAAGTTTACTGGAGAACTGAGACCAAGTAGAGACTTTGGACAGGGTGGATATGGTTATATTGCGATATTGTCAATACAGTATATCGTAAAGTATCACTATGTAACTCGATTTCTTTCACCCCCAATCCCTCAAATTAACGGTAAATAACTGAATTGTTTGCCCCACATTTTAGCTAAGATGATTAGCTAGCCAGCTAAAATGTTTTATTTAGTTAGCAGTCGCATCTACAATAGTTTACTGTCAATAACATGTCTCCAAAAATGACGTGGTGTCTCCAATTGTGTTGACATTTTACAATTGCGATGCGCATCCATGAGTATCCACTTTCTGTAGCTCAGCTGGTAGAGCACGGCGCTTGTAACGCCAAGGTAGTGGGTTCGATCCCCGGGACCACCCATACACAAAAATGTATGCACGCATGACTGTAAGTCGCTTTGGATAAAAGCGTCTGCTAAATGGCATATTATTATTATTATTATTATTATTCCAGCCTTGTGTAGGTCTCCAATTTTGTCCCTGACATCCTTGGAGAGCTCTTTGGTCTTGGCCATGGTGGAGAGTTTGGAATCTGATTGATTGATTGCTTCTGTGGACAGGTGTCTTTTATACAGGTAACAAGCTGAGATTAGGAGCACTCCCTGAGATCAGTCAATAAATGATTCTGGTATTGACTTATATGCTGCCCCTGTCTTCATGTTGTTGCTGGACATATCTTTTTAAAAATGTGTGTAGGTCACCTAAATCATCAGGAAAAATTGCCCCTCCTGAGAATTTTTTCAGGAGCCGCCACTGGGTATGAGTAAACCGTGCGTAATTCGCCCAAAATCAAATTATTTGGCCAAGTCCCCATAGGCTCTTTAAAGTTCAGGCGGGCAGCAAAATATATGAGTTACGGTGGTTTATGTATCGGATTACAGAGTAATTTTCGTAGGCTACCTACAAGCATGCCACAATCACATCTGGCTGGATACTAACTTGTACATCCGTAAACACGATACCGTAGGCCTCGCCGGTTCTATCCCCACTCCCCCTATTTTTACGCCGTATAGTATACAGACCTTTGAGCGCATCAAAGTATGCCAATCTTCGTCGGCTGTTGAACTGTGGCGGTAAAAGATGGAAAGAAAAACCTTATCAAACTATTGTAGTCATCGTTTCACTACTATTGTTGCGCCCGACCAGGTAACTCTGGTTCGACCTGCTACGCAAGAGATCATTACGAAACTGACTGACTGCGGAAGACAATACAACCCTTGCCTGTCACTACATTAGAGTGACATCTAGAGGAATAAGCTACACACCTCATCAGGCCTGAGTTGTACCAATTTGGTACACTAATGAAATGAAATGGCATAATCACAGGTGAATATTCAGGTAGCCTACATACAGTAGACTACATATTTTTTGTATCAATCTTCATTGTTTGTAATGGACAATTTCTGATTTCTGGGAATAAATGTAAATTTATTTTCCTTTCTTGAACGTGTGATGTAGGCTACACAAATTAATGCTTGAGGCCCTAGAGGGTATTAACAATCTAAGTAACATAATAAAAAAATCTCCATCAATTTAAGATAGGGATAGGCAGTGGCGACCCAGTTTGCAAACAATGTACAAAAAAATAAAATAATTATTGAGTTAATAAAGCTACATAAATACATAAATACATTTGCACGGGCCAGACGAATTACCAGGACGTGTACTCAGAGAATGCGCGGACCAACTGGCAAGTGTCTTTACTGACATTTTCAACCTCTCCCTGACCAAGTCTGTAATACCTACATGTTTCAAGCAGACCACCATAGTCCCTGTGCCCAAGAAAGCAAAGGTAACCTGCCTAAATGACTACAGCTCCGTAGCACTCACATTGGTAGCCATGAAGTGCTTTGAAAGGATGGTCATGGCTCACAACAACACCATCATCCTGGAAACACTAGACCCACTCCAATTCGCATACCGCCCCAACAGATCCACAGATGACGCAATCTCAATCGCACTCCACACTGCCCTTTCCCACCTGGACAAAAGGAACACCTATGTGAGAATGCTGTTCATTGACTACAGCTCAGCGTTCAACACCATAGTGCTCACAAAGCTCATCACTAAGCTAAGGACCATGGGACTAAACACCTCCCTCTGCAACTGGATCCTGGACTTCCTGATGGGGCGCCCCCCAGGTGGTAAAGGTAGGCAACAACACATCTGCCACGCTGATCCTCAACACAGGGCCCCTCAGGGGTGCATGCTTAGTCCCTCCTGTACTCCCTGTTCACCCACCGACTGTGTGGCCAAGCACGACTCCAACACCATCATTAAGTTTGCTGACGACACAGTGGTGGTAGGCCTGATCAGCGACAATGATGAGACAGCCTATAGGGAAGAGGTCAGAGAGCCCCTATTCATATAGACGGGGCTGTAGTGGAGCAGGTTGAGAGTTTCAGGTTCCTTGATGTCCACATCACCAACATTCTATCATAGTACAAACACCCCAAGAAAGTCGTGAAGAGGGCACTACAACACCTTTTTCCCACTCAGGAGACTGAAAAGATTTTGCATGGGTCCTCAGATCCTCAAAAAGTTATACAGCTGCACCATCGAGAGCATCCTGACCGGTTGCATCACCGCCTGTTGTATTCCGCGCATGTGACAAATACATTTGATTTGATCAGTAGTTTGATTGCTAGCAGCTAACGTTAGCTCTTGTTTTTGCTCAGGTCTGTGACCCTCTTTTTATAGCAGCCTCCACTGATCGAGAAGGGTGAAATTGCGGCTTGCAATTCGGGGTGTTCCTGCATGTGGGCATTCCTGCATCTGCAGCAACCCCTCTTTATACTTCTATTGGTCAATCTTTAAGCTAGCACAGGCGGGAGGCGGGGGATCTCCAGTACAGTAGTTGGCATTAATGCATAATAAAGTTGGGATGCCAGCGGCCGATAAACCCCACAGAAGAAGGGGTGGTGGCGACAACCGTAGCTAGCTAGCTGTACACCCGTAGGCAGTGTCCTTCATCCCCGCCTGTCAGGCACTGTTTTCCCACAGTTCTGTTAACGACTGCGAAGGCAGGTGTTCGGCAGGTGGGAGCGAAGGACACTGTGTGCTAGCTTAGCCAGCTAGTCCAGTAAACAGCAGGCGGGAGCACCACCGTGTGCTAACTAGCATGCTAGTGCACACGGTGTACCTAACTAGCATGCTAGCTAGGTTAGCTACACACAGTGTCTCTCAAGCCTCCACCTGCATAGTGCAGCGCGGCGAGGACCGAACGGTAGTAGTGTCCTTTGCCCCTAACTAGGCAAGCTAGCACATGGTGTCCGCTAATAAGCTAGCTAGTAAGGAGGACTCGGGAGGCAGTGGCAAAAAAGTCAGATAATACCAATGGGGTGGAATGCCCACATGCAGGAACTCCCCGAATTGCAGGCTGCAGTTGCAGACTATTGGACCCAATCTGTCACTGCTGAGTGAGATCAGTCAGAGTTGCCATGTTCGCGGTTTTGGCAAATTGGGCTACTTTGAAAACGATGTCGCGTTGAAAATGTATTGGTTGCGGTTTTTTCGGCTACTTCTAAGTTACACTGCGGCCGCTTATGGCATTTCTCCCCCCAAAATAATATATTTCACTGTGACCTGCTGCAGCTGACTATCATGCAGTGAGGCAAGCTGTTGCTGAGTGAGGGGGTGGCTGTGTGTGTTGAGAGAGTGCTGCATCATGCAGTTTAGTCCACAATTGGCTGAGTCACGTGAGTGAGAGGCTACAGAGCAGCACACGCGCACGTCGTGACAACTTTTTACCAGTTGTAGGTAGGCTATTTAACTTGTCATTATGCGGGAGTGGAAATTTGAAATGGAAGTTACGGAACTCCCTTGTGTGCTTCTGTTATGGGAAAAAGTACTCAATGAAACTGACATTAAATGTGGAGAATTATACATTTGCATCGGTTGGCCATCAAGTAGCCTATTAATTTATATCCCATTGTAGGCTACTGTAGGCTACCATTTGATACAATAAATATGTAGAAATGACTATATCACTCGAGTCATTGAAATTCAATTTGTGCCACTTGTGTAGCCTACCTGGAGCTGGCAAACGGATTTAATAAATAGCCTAGAATTTCAGTGTATTGTTGTTGTAGCCTATTATGCAATTATTAATGGCCATGTTTAGTTAATTAAATTGGAAGTTGTCAAAGTTGTTAGAATTCATTAGATTGATGGTAACAGTCAGTCAGATTAGGCTACAGGTAAAAAAAAAAAAGAAACACTGGTTAGTTGTTGACAAGCATATTCAGTTCATATACATATTAATATTTAATTCAGTGATTGAAATTATGACCTCATCCTCAGTAGCCTATTTCAGCAGGCTATGGGGAAACAAAAACACTTCTTACCTCGAAATCGTCAAACTATTCATGTTGAATAAATGAGTCTGTTAATTTGAACTAAGCAAGCTGCTAAATCGTTGAGTTTATATTTTGCCTTTTTATTTTATTTATTTAACCTTTATTTAACTAGGCAAGTCAGTTAAGAACAAATTCTTATTTACAATGACGGCCTACCAAAGGCAAAAAGGCCTCCTGCCGGGAAGGGGCTGGGATTAAAAATAAAAATATAGGACAAAACACACATCAAGACAAGAGAGACACCACAACACTACATAAAGAGAGACCTAAGACAACAACATAGCATGGCAACAACACATGACAACACAACACGGTAGCAACACCACATGACAACAACATAGTAGCAACACAACATGGCAGCAGCACAACATGGTACAAAATTATTGGGCACAGACAACAGCACAAAGGCAAGAAGGTAGAGACAACAATACATCATGAGAAGCAGCCACAACTGTCAGTAAGAGTGTCCATGATTGAGTCTTTGAATGAAGAGCTGGAGATAAAACTGTCCAGTTTGAGTGTTTTTTGCAGCTCGTTCCAGTCGCTAGCTGCAGCGAACTGAAAAGAGGAGCAACCAAGGGATGTGTGTGCTTTGGGGACCTTTAACAGAATGTAGCCCGAATGGGCTCCCGAGTGGCGCAGCGGTCTAAGGCATTGCATCTCAGTGCTTGAGGCGTCACTACAGACCCCCTGGTTCAATTCCAGGCTGTATCACAACCGGCCGTGATTGGGAGTTTGTTACGGATACAGGTATCCTGTGTCTTTTTGTGTTTTTCATCTCCTTATGCCCTAATCACAGGTGTCCTTTATGTTCCTGATTGGTGGTCGTTGGGGGTGTCCCACCTGTCCAACATCCGTTTGTCTGCTGATTGCTGAGGTGGACCAATCAGTGGACATTCCTCTGTATTGCACCACCTGTTTCTGGTTTCCCACTTACACCTCCCATTGTTTAAAAGCCAGTCAGTTGTGTTTGTAGAGAGAGACTATTTTCCGTATGTGAGTATGGATACTGTGGTGTCCTGTGTTTTGTGTACTCACGCATTTGCTGGTTACTCTGTTTGGTAACTTTGTTGTGTGTTTCTGGGAAAAGGGGAATTTAAGCAAGTTGCCCTTGGGCATACATTACCCGTAGGAAGAAAACTGTCTAAAAACACTAGTTAGACCTGAGCGGACCACCCACTGTCATTTTTGTTTGATTAGCAGTAGCTTAGCGGTTCTTGAGGCAGGCAAGATCAGTTTAGTTTTTTTTTACACTATTGTTTCATTTCTTGGGTCCTGCTCAGCCCTTTTTCCCAAACCTTTACTGTGTGTTCAAAATAAACATTTTATGTTTGACGGTAGTTTATGGTTGTCGTGTAGTTTTTGTTCTCACTGTTTCCATGTCACGATTCTAATTTGCATGAATTATGTTACCGGTCTCTTGTCCATCCACCCTAGACGTTTAAAGCCACAGGGTTCGTAACAGAGTCCCATAGGGCAGCGCACAATTGGCCCAGCGTCGTCCGGGTTTGGCCGGTGTAGGCCATCATTGTAAATAAGAATTTGTTCTTAACTGACTTGCCTAGTTAAATAAAGGTGACTGGCAGAACGGGTATTGTATGTGGAGGATGAGGGCTGAAGTAGGTATCTCAGATAGGGGGGAGTGAGGCCTAAGAGGGTTTAATAAATAAGCATCAACCAGTGGGTCTTGTGACGGGATATACAGAGATGACCAGTTTACAGTGGAGTATAGAGTGGAGTGATGTGTCCTATAAGGAGCATTGGTGGCAAATCTGATGGCCGACTGGTAAAGAACATCTAGCCGCTCGAGAGCATCCTTACCTGCCGATCTATAAATTATGTCTCCGTAGTCTAGCATGTGTAGGATGGTCATCTGAATCAGGGTTTGGCAGCTGGGGTGAAAGAGGAGCGATTACGATAGAGGAAACCAAGTCTAGATTTAACCTTAGCCTGCAGCTTTGATATGTGCTGAGAGAAGGACAGTGTACCATCTAGCCATACTCCCATGTACTTGTATGAGGTGACTACCTCAAGCTCTAAACCCTCAGAGGTAGTCATCACACTGGTGGGGAGAGGGGCATTCTTCTTACCAAACCACATTACCTTTGTTTTGGAGGTGTTCAGAACAAGGTTAAGGGCAGAGAAAGCTTGTTGGACACTAAGAAAGCTGTTGTAGAGCATTTAACACAAAATCTGGGAAGGGGCCAGCTGAGTATAAGACTGTATCATCTGCATTTAAATGGATGAGAGAGCTTCCTACTGCCTGAGCTATGTTGTTGATGTAAATTGAGAAGAGCGTGGGGCCTAGGATCGAAGCCTTGGGGTACTGCCTTGGTGACAGGCAGTGGCTGAGACAGCAGATGTTCTGACTTTATACACTGCACTCTTTGAGAGAGAGGTAGTTAGCAAACCAGGCCAGAGACACCAATACTCCTTAGCCGGCTCACAAGAATGGAATGGTCTACCGTATCAAAAGCTTTGGCCAAGTCAATAAAAATAGCAGCACAACATTGCTTAGAATCAAGGGCAATGGTGACATCATTGCTGATTGTCTGAAAGCTGTGGCATATCAGACCGTACGTATACCATGGGAATGACAAAAAATTCCTTTTACGTTGGTGACCAGTTTATAATAGCAATAAGGCCAATAAGTATATGGCCAATATACCACGGCTAATGGCTGTATCCAGACAATATACCACAGCCCTTAGCTGTGGTATATTGGCCATATACTCATATCCCCTCGTGCCTTATTGCTTAATCATAGTAGTCAAACGAAGTTAAATTGACATCCATTGATGGAAAATAATCTGGCGAAGTTTATTTAAGGGCTTTCCTTGTGACATATTCAAATTAGTTTATTAAGTCATGTCATAGTTTGCAATAATTATTATTTTGTTAAACTGAATTTTGAAGTCAATTTGTGGAATTTATTTCCTTCTTAATACGTTTGAGCCAATCAGTTGTGTTGTGACAAGGTAGGGGTGGTATACAGAAGATAGCCCTATTTTGGTAAAAGACCAAGTCCATATTATGGCAAGAACAGCTCAAATAAGCAAAGAGAAACAACAGTCCATCATTACTTTAAGACATGAAGGTCAGTCATTACGGAACATTTCAAGAACTTTATAAGTTTCTTCAAGTGCAGCCGCAAAAACCATCAAGCGCTATGATGAAACTGGTTCTCATGAGGACCGCCACAGGAATGGAATACCCAGAGTTAACTCTGCTACAGAGGATAAGTTCATTAGAGTTACCAGC
>NW_025536598.1:0-54669 GCF_020615455.1 Coregonus clupeaformis
TCACCATGAGGCCAATGGTGGCTTTAAAACAGTTAGAAAGTTTAATGGCTTTGATAGGAGAAAACTGAGGATGAATCATCAACATTGTAGTTACTCCACAATACTAACCTAATTGACAGAGTATGCACTCACTAACTGTAAGTCGCTCTGGATAAGAGCGTCTGCTAAATGACTAAAATGTACAGTGGGGAAAAAAAGTATTTAGTCAACCACCAATTGTGCAAGTTCTCCCACTTACAAAGATGAGAGAGGCCTGTAATTTTCATCATAGGTACACATCAATTATGACAGACAAATTGAGAAAAAAAAAATCAGAAAATCACATTGTAGGATTTTTAATGAATTTATTTGCAAATTATGGTGGAAAATAAGTATTTGGTCACCTACAAACAAGCAAGATTTCTGGCTCTCACAGACCTGTAACTTCTTCTTTAAGAGGCTCCTCTGTCCTCCACTCGTTACCTGTATTAATGGCACCTGTTTGAACTTGTTATCAGTATAAAAGACACCTGTCCACAACCTCAAACAGTCACACTCCAAACTCCACTATGGCCAAGACCAAAGAGCTGTCAAAAGACACCAGAAACAAAATTGTAGACCTGCACCAGGCTGGGAAGACTGAATCTGCAATATGTAAGCAGCTTGGTTTGAAGAAATCAACTGTGGAGCAATTATTAGGAAATGGAAGACATACAAGACCACTGATAATCTCCCTCGATCTGGGGCTCTACGCAAGATCTCACCCCGTGGGGTCAAAATGATCACAAGAACGGTGAGCAAAAATCCCAGAACCACACGGGGGGACCTAGTGAATGACCTGCAGAGAGCTGGGACCAAAGTAACAAAGCCTACCATCAGTAACACACTACGCCGCCAGGGACTCAAATACTGCAGTGCCAGACGTGTCCCTCTGCTTAAGCCAGTACATGTCCAGGCCCGTCTGAAGTTTGCTAGAGTGCATTTGGATGATCTAGAAGAGGATTGGGAGAA
Source organism: Coregonus clupeaformis (assembly GCF_020615455.1). Lineage (NCBI taxonomy): Eukaryota > Metazoa > Chordata > Actinopteri > Salmoniformes > Salmonidae > Coregonus > Coregonus clupeaformis. Next base: position 991 of record NW_025536598.1, read on the forward strand.
TGTCATATGGTCAGATGAAACCAAAATATAACTTTTTGGTAAAAACTCAACTCGTCGTGTTTGGAGGACAAAGAATGCTGAGTTGCATCCAAAGAACACCATACTTACTGTGAAGCATGGGGGTGGAAACATCATGCTTTGGGGCTGTTTTTCTGCAAAGGGACCACAACGACTGATCCGTGTAAAGGAAAGAATGGGGCCATGTATCGTGAGATTTTGAGTGAAAACCTCCTTCCATCAGCAAGGGCATTGAAGATGAAACGTGGCTGGGTCTTTCAGCATGACAATGATCCCAAACACACCGCCCGGGCAACGAAGGAGTGGCTTCGTAAGAAGCATTTCAAGGTCTTGGAGTGGCCTAGCCAGTCTCCAGATCTCAACCCCATAGAAAATCTTTGGAGGGAGTTGAAAGTCCGTGTTGCCCAGCAACAGCCCCAAAACATCACTGCTCTAGAGGAGATCTGCATGGAGGAATGGGCCAAAATACCAGCAACAGTGTGTGAAAACCTTGTGAAGACTTACAGAAAACGTTTGACCTGTGTCATTGCCAACAAAGGGTATATAACAAAGTATTGAGAAACTTTTGTTATTGACCAAATACTTATTTTCCACCATAATTTGCAAATAAATTCATAAAAAATCCTACAATGTGATTTTCTGGATTTTTTTTTCTCATTTTGTCTGTCATAGTTGACGTGTACCTATGATGAAAATTACAGGCCTCTGTCATCTTTTTAAGTGGGAGAACTTGCACAATTGGTGGCTGACTAAATACTTTTTTTCCCCACTGTAAATGTAAAAGAAGGAAACCTTACATGCATTGTGTTTGCAATAAGGCACTAAAGTAAAACTGCAAATAATGTGGCAAAGAAATTAACTTTATGTCCTGAATACAAAGTGTAATGTTTGGGGCAAATCCAACACAACACATCACTGAGTACCACTCTTCATATTTCCAAGCATGGTGGTGGCTGCATCATGTTATGGGTATGCATGTCATTGGCAAGGACTAGAGACTTTTTTAGGATAAAAAGAAACAGAATAGAGCTAAGTACAGTCAGAATCCTAGAGGAAAACCTGGTTCAGTCTGCTTTCCAACAGACACTGGGAGACAAATTCCCTCTTCAGCAGGACAATAACCTAAAACACAAGGCCAAATATTCACTGGAGTTGCTTACCAAGATGACATTGAATGTTCCTGAGTGGCTTAGTTACAGTTTTGACTTAATTCGGCTTGAAAACTTATGGCAAAAAAAAAAATGGCTGTCTATATAATGTATATTGCATATATTTTACAATCCAGTTGTGCAAAGCTCTTGGAGACTTACCCAGAAAGACACAGCTTTAATCGACTCAGGGTGTGAATACTTATATAAATTAGATATTTCTATATTTCATTTCCAATACATTTGCAAAAAATTTCAAAAACGTGTTTTCACTTTGTCATTATGGGGTATTGTATGTAGCTGCGTGAGAGAAAATATTATAATTGAATCCATTTTGAATTCAGGCTGTAAGAAAACAACATGTGGAATAAGTTAAGGGGTATGAATACTTTCTGAATGTACTGTATATCTGCAAGAAAATGATAAATATGTGAATGTTTGAAAGGGGGTCATATAAACATTGCCTTATTTATATTTTTACAGACAATATTAAGTGAATTCTGTCTGAAATAGTCATGCTAGTAATGGGCATAGTTTCTCAGACCAAATTTCCATTCTGGCTGAAACAAAGCAATCTGATCATGCTCCAGTCAAATACAGCTATAGGGAATGCCTATACATTGTCCAATCTCCTTCCACACATTGATTTCATTCTTCGCATCTTTATTCAGAAACAAACAAACTTGAAATTAAGTGCTGTTTCAGTGTCTTGTTGCAGGTTGTGCAATGTTCAAAAGTGTGTGTGATATTAGCATTAACTTGTGTGTGTGGTGTCAAGTGTGGATGGTCCTATGTATGCAAATAGCCGAGATTGGATATTTCAGCACCATGGACAGCAGCGACATTGGGATAGCAGAGATCTGTAATTCAGCAACACATGACACTGGATAGCGGCTGTCTCAGGTGAACTTGGCATTGGGAAAATCCCATCTAATAGGAAACGAGGCACAGGAGTCAAAAGACTGAAGGAGAAGACTCCCACAGGAACTCTATGCTTAACTGTTCTGCCACATTCATTTCAAATGTTACATTTTTCGATTTGTAAATAAAAGGGAACACATCTGCAAATAATGTAAATTGACTTTTCTAATTACACTGTACAGCTTTAGTGTGTCTGTGTCATAGGTACAACTGCAAGCAATTCGCTTCTCAAATCCTTCTCAAATGTCTGTTTAATGTGAGAAACTAAATTAAAAACAACCGTTAGACTAATACAATGCGTACTGTCACAAATTATTACTATTCCCAACAAGACAACGAAGTGATGGTCTTTACCCACCATGGAGACTCATAAAGGCTACTTCCCCCACCAAAAGTTCCCACGCAGAGCGATGTTGTTTACTACATCATTATGCATATGTAGCGTGGTTCGTTCTGCGTTGTGTACTTTTAATTAGGACACTGCCACAACTGGAATTCTGATGGTTGGATAATTTTTATTCGACCTGCACACGAAGAGACAAAAAAATTATGTTAGCCCTTGGTGCAGCCACAGCTCTCGGGCACCTTGCTAGTTGAAGGTCAGGCAAAAGAGAACAGGTGCTGCATGCACACATTCAGTGCCTAACAACACACTATACAATACAAGTAAAATGATATTCAACATAATTCTGACAAAATAAATGACATACCTGTACACGAAGAGACAACACACAATAGGTTAGCCCTTGGTGCAGCCACAGCTCTCGGGCACCTGCGTGAGCACATAGAAACTCACTCAAACACTGACCCAAATACTCCCCGAGTTACAATAGGTACCCAAATTAGCGAGCTTGGTGAAAGTTGTTAACATAAATCTTTATATTGTCCACATTGTAACAAAACCTATAGTTGCGTAACAGCACTTTGTGTAACTTTACCACAGTTTTATATTGACAAATTACGGCGCCAAGGACAACATACCTTGCTAGTTGAAGGACAGCCAAAAGAGAACAATAAGAGGGTACATAAATACAGATAACCCGCGATGGACCAAACCAAAATATACAAAACTTTTACAATTAGGTGTATTTACAATATAAATATATAAAAATGTTTGTACACCAAAAAATTACATTAGCTATGCAGCTGTAATTAAATAAAAACCACATTGTTACCATATTATTATTATTATTATTAACTTATTAACATCCCCTCTTGACCTGGCCTAGTTGAACTGTCCTTGTGTGCAACTTGGTGCATAATCTAGGGGAACAACATCACACTACTACATTCACCCCTACTGTTTTACACTATATTATAAACACAAAACAAAACACATTACCTCGAAGGTAACAAAGCAAAGAAAGAAAAAAACATTCCACACCCACAGGGCGACAGAGTAACCCAGTGTAGTCCCTTAATTCTAGACCCACAAATGGTCGATCAGCTGGAAAGCTATCCCGTGAAGGATTAGGAAAAATAAGAGGTAGCTAATCCCTTATTCAACCCTATACAAAAAATGCCAAATACATTTTATGCTGATGAACTACACACAAAGTTACATGAATTGTCAAAAATATTAGACAAACCCACAAATCACTCTAAGACCCACTTAGATTACCACATACACATAACAAAGAAAAGGTAGGCAATATCCTACCGTCACTGAGAAACCAAGAATTGTTTCATTTCCTGTGTAGACATAGTTTGGATTAGCCTATTCACTGGATTAATAAATCTACCTAGTCTAGTCCGAACACCCTCACCCAAAAAACCTAGCAGGAATGTCACGGACAGCACCAACCGTGCTCAAAGGTCTAACCTCAGGTTGGGGAGTACTACAGATCAGCATATCCGGAGCCAGCACACTTTCAATTTCCGACTCAACACTAGTAGTGTCAGACGACTGATCAGAATCCTGGTAGATTGTCACAGACCAGACTGACAAAGCATCTTCAACCAAGTTAACAACATCAGGCACAGCACCATCCCAGCTGAGTGGAGTTTCACTATCAGAATTCTTGTAGGCTTTGGGGATCTCAGCCCCGAAACCTGAAGGATCTGGAGAAGGTCTGTATGGAGGAGCGGGCCAAAATCCCTGCTGCAGTGTGTGCAAACCTGGTCAAGACCTACAGGAAACGTATGATCTCTGTAATTGCAAACAAAGGTTTCTGTACCAAATAATAAGTTCTGCTTTTCTGATGTATCAAATACTTATGTCATGCAATAAAATGCAAATTAATTACTTAAAAATCATACAATGTGATTTTCTGGATTTTTGTTTTACATTCCGTCTCTCACAGTTGAAGTGTATGTATGATAAAAATTACAGACCTCTACATGCTTTGTAAGTAGGAAAACCTGCAAAATCAGCAGTGTATCAAATACTTGTTCTCCCCACTGTATGTACTGGATATCATTTTTTTAAAACATTTTTAGTCATTTAGCAGACGCTCTTATCCAGAGCGACTTACAGTTAGTGAGTGCATACATCATTTTTATTTTTCATACTGGCCCCCCGTGGGAATCGAACCCACAACCCTGGCGTTGCAAACGCCATGCTCTACCAACTGAGCAACATCCCTGCCGGCCATTCCCTCCCCTACCCTGGACAACGCTGGTCCAATTGTGCGGCGCCCCATGGGTCTCCCGGTCGCAGCCGGCTACGACAGAGCCTGGATTCGAACCAGAATCTCTAGTGGCACAGCTAGCACTGCGATGCAGTGCCTTAGACCACTGCGCCACTCACAGACTGAGTATTGCTGACCAGAGCCTTCTCTAACAAAGTCAAAACTTTCTTTAATGTCCCACCCTCAGATACAGATGGTGCCTGGTCTGGTTCACGGCCACATTGAGAAAAAGATGACACATTAGGTCTTTTCACAGGACCCACTCCCTCCTGAGGGCAGTCAAAAACAGCAGCAACCTGCTGTGAAAGTTGTGTTCTACATGCTTTACGTTCCCTTAACAGTTCATCCAACCGATCCTGTACCTCACTGGCTGTCCAGTCACGAATGGGTTTGCTCTTGAACACTTGGGCCAACTCTTTATCAGGACAGTTGCGTACAAACATGACTGCCAACTCTGAGCACTGATTGGGTAAGGTCCTGCCCTCACTCACAAGGTACTGTTCGGCTGCCTCTGCAGCTTTGTTAAGCCTAATCCAGAAATCTATTGGACCCTCATTAGCATATGGTTTGATTGAATAGAAATCAGCTAATGGCATACCTGAGCAGACAGTATCCCCAAAGTGTTGCTTGAAAACACTGAACACCGCCTTAACATCTGTGACAACAAGGTTGTTACGCTTCCAGACTTTGGTCACATCCCGTGCCCTCCCCATGAGCCTAGACATCACCTCCCCAACATTCCTAGACCCAGTGTAACCCCCTCTTCTCTAGGTAGACTTCCATTAACTCCTCCCACTCCAGGACAGAGTACTTATCTGAGCCATCACCCCTAAAAAGAGGTGGAGCACTAACATCTGACTTCACAACCAGATTCAGCTTGGACGCATCAATAAAGGTTGACCCACACTGCTCAGGCAGGGGAAACTGCTGGGGTTGGTGAGGGGACGGGCAGGAGAAAGACTTGAAACCCCAGGCTGCAGTAAACTCGCTCTGATAGATTCTCCTATCTCTGAACCAATCTGCTTAATAAGGTCACTAAGCTGACTCGGAGGAGTCCCATTATCACCGAGTACTGTGGATGATGGTACATCAAAAGACAGAGGTGGGATACCCTGGTCAGGTGGAACAAACAGCCTACCCCTCCCAGTGCTTGCAAACTCAGGACTAGCAAACGCTCTACTCCCAGGAGCTGACTGTACAATTGGTGTAAATGGAAGGACACCCCTCCCTCTACCCACACTAAAATCCCCAGCATAACACGTCTTATGGATTTGAGAATCTTCCATGGCTCAACAGAGCACTAAAATACAATGTAATTTAGTGCATTCAAATACCAAAAAAAATTAATGCAATAAACAAATTCATCCAAAACATACAAATAAGCACGAATACCTGTATCTAATGAATATTCTACATTCACTTTCACTGTTTACAGTATATATTCACTTACAGTAAGTGTCGTAGTAAATATATAATGTTATAGCTTGGTCTGACTAAAATCTTGTGCATGACCCATCTTGTGTTGGGCCTTTGTATTTAATACAATGCACAAAGACTTCTATCTTGTCGGCCTTATCAGCAGGTGGCTATGGACAACACCCACGCCATAGGTCTCTCAGTTCTCCCAACTCACGACTTCTTGCTCTGAGGACATACACACACACACCCCCACACACACACACATATACACACACACACACACACACACACATCATCATTGTTAAACATACACACACACACACACACACACACATACACACGCACACACACACACACATCATCATTGTTAAACATACACACACATACACACACACACACACACACATACACACACGCACACACACACACACACATCATCATTGTTAAGCACACACACACACAAAAACCCCCTTCTCTTAGGCTGAACATCTGAAGACAGAGAACCCGACTCAGAGCCAATGCAATGGAGGTGACCTCGACCAACTCATCAGGACCAATCAGAAGATCAGAACTACTAGAATCAACCTACTTTATTTTATTGTATAAAATGTCAGCACACAATGTTTAGGGGCTCGCTCTCAGATATCTCCCTACGAGGTTGACGAACGGGTCCGTGCACGCGATTTACAGATATCTTTACCTCTGAATAAACTGCCTTATATTATACAATTATCCACCTTGTCCGAAAGTCTCTACTTGGTCTCCGTTCTCCAGTAAACTTGTGATCATCAACATAAGCCATCAACAAATTCACATGCGCAGGTCGTGCACCTCATCCACATGCACAGCTCCGGCGGTCGGCTTGAGCTGACCAGTCGGCAGGTCACGTAATTAGGACACTGCCACAACTGGAATTCTGATGGTTGGATAATTTTTATTCGACCTGCACACGAAGAAACAACACACAATATGTTAGCTCTTGGTGCAGCCACAGCTCTCGGGCACCTTGCTAGTTGAAGGTCAGGCAAAAATGAACAGGTGCTGCATGCACACATTCAGTGCCTAACAACACACTATACAATACAAGTAAAATGATATACAACATAATTCTGACAAAATAAATGACATACCTGTACACGAAGAGACAACACACAATAGCTTAGCCCTTGGTGCAGCCACAGCTCTCCGGCACCTGCGTGAGCACATAGAAACTCACTCAAACACTGACCCAAATACTCCCGAGTTACAATAGGTACCCTAATTAGCGAGCTCGGTGAAAGTTGTTAACATACATCTTTATATTGTCCACATTGTAACAAAACCTGTAGTTGCGTAACAGCACTTTGTGTAACTTTACCACAGTTTTATATCGACAAATTACGGCGCCAATGACAACATACCTTGCTAGTTGAAGGTCAGGCAAAAGAGAACAATAAGAGGGTACATAAATACAGATAACCCGCGATGGACCAAACCAAAATATACACAACTTTTACAATTAGGTCTATTTGCAATATAGATACATAAAAAATTTTGTACACCAAAAAATAACATTAGCTATGCAGCTGTAATTAAATAAAGAAACCACATTGAATTATTATTATTATTAACTTATTAACATCCCCTCTTGACCTGGCCTACTTGAACTGTCCTTGTGTGCAATTTGGTGCATAATCTAGGGGAACAACATCACACTACTACACATATAATTCAAGTCATACCTTTATTGTCATTCATGCTCTTATTTTTAACCTAGTAGTTTTGCAAAAGTGTAACCTGCGTCAATTCAGAGCTAGGAAATATTGAAATAATGTGCTTAAGAGGACCACACCCGTCGCTATGGGCGGGCCATAGGGGGCCGGGCCCGCCCCCAAAAATGCTTGGCAACCCCCACTTGAGGCACAGATCTCTTAAAAAGTGAGGTGGATCTTTCTGAGGTGGAAGTTGGGAGAGTTATATTTCAGTGAAACGTAAGTGAAGGAGGCCCCGCTCTCTCGCTTTCCCAGATGTTTAGTTCATTTCATTCCGATCTCCTTTGCATTATTATAGCCATTTTCTGTAGCCTGTCAACTATGCGTCTGTCTATCCCTGTTCTCTTCTCTCCGCACAGGCTATACAAACGCCTCACACCGCGTGGCTGCTGCCACTCTAACCTGGTGGTTCCTGCGCGCACGACCCACATGGAGTTCCAGGTCTCCGGCAGCATCTGGAACTGCCGTTCTGCGGCCAATAGGGCAGAGTTCATCTCAGCCTATGCTACCCTCCAGTTCCTCGACTTCTTGGCGCTGACGGAAACATGGATTACCACTGAAAACACTGCTACTCCTACTGCTCTCTCCTTGTCTGACCATGTGTTCTTGCATACCCCGAGAGCATCTGGTCAGCGGGGTGGTGGCACAGGAATCCTCATCTCTCCCAAGTGGACATTCTCTCTTTTTCCCCTGACCCATCTGTCTATCTCCTCATTTGAATTTCATGCTGTCACAGTCACTAGCCCATTCAAGCTTAACATCCTTATCATTTATCGCCCTCCAGGTTCCCTTGGAGAGTTCATCAATGAGCTTGACGCCTTGATAAGTTCCTTTCCTGAGGATGGCTCACCCCTCACAGTTCTGGGTGACTTTAACCTCCCTACGTCAACCTTTGATGCATTTCTCTCTGCCTCCTTCTTTCCACTCCTCTCCTCTTTTGACCTCACCCTCTCACCGTCCCCCCCTACTCACAAGGCAGGCAATACGCTTGACCTCATCTTTACTAGATGCTGTTCTTCTACTAATTCTAGGAAATATTGGAATAACGTGCTTAAGAGGAGCCCTGACACGCACAACAGGATAACACAACTACCACATTTTCAATTGACAATCATTGATTTAAATGGATGTGGTCAATAGATTTGTATAGGCATATATACTAATTTAATTTAACTTGTAAGCCAAGGTTGGATTAGTAGGTCTATGCAACATGCACCTGGATAACCGCGTCATGAATCGGAACGGGCTCCAACGTCCTCATATACACATTATGACAAAATAAAGATCTTAATATTTCACGAAATAAAGACATAGAAGAAAACAGGTTCTAGAAACTCAATTTCTCCATGGCAATAGAATGTAAACATGTAAATTGCGCCAAACATATCCAAATATCGCCTACAACTCAATTCTCAGCGCAGCATATTGGACGACTCCACAGGCATTGATCATTCGCGACTTTAAGTCATTCCTGTTATCTCTAGAGCATCCCGTATATTTATATCGCTGCATTTCGTCCCCCTCTGACCATGGATAGGGTTGGGAGCATTCCTGAGTTCACTTATGGTCCCACTAAGGTAATCTTAGGAGATATTCCTTTTGGCATACTGTAAATGCCTGTGCATAATGTACCTAATAAAGCATAATTGTTTTAATTATCTTCAAAGGAATTCTGTAGAAGCAGCCTTTATTTTCAGACTCTGCAGGCCTGCTGGGAGGAAGCATATTACAATAAACAGGTAAGATTCATCCCACAAAAAAAGTAACCACAGAAAAAAAGAGATAGATTTAATCCCAAAACAAGAGTTTTATTTCAAGACAGTTTAGAGAAGATGGTCATAAGAGTTTTTAATATCACTTGCAAATTGTGAGACATGAGCAGTTGTGAAATGAGGCCCTTCTGAAAGCACATTATATGGTCTTTAGTGGCACGGTCTCACACCTTACCTCATCTTGCAGAAGAAGTTCATGGTCCACTATCTGCTGCTCCAGAGTCGAGGCCAGGTCTCGCCCCATGTCACCATGGAGCACATGAGCGACTGGCTGGTGTCTCAGGGCAAAAAATCCCTTAGGGAGAGGTGAGTACCACGTCAGCTCTCACCTTCACTGCCATTCTCTGTCACCAGCAGCACTCCAGGAGGTGTGGGTAAAATAAACAACAGATCAATAGGAAGCCAGGAAAGTTGAAATGCTTTGTGTTTTATTTGAAGGGTGTGGAAGGAAACCCTGGAGGAGGGGAACGAACTCACACGGCTGGTAAGAGAATGAGAGTTAGAGACTTAGACTATCAGTCAGTGAGCTCCTTTCTAGCCTTTCAACAACTAGTCAGTACAGCAGAATATATCTGTTGTGAAATTACACTAATGGGACTTCCTGTTTCCTACGGCAGACCTGGGAAGTAAACACCTGCCTAAAAATGATTGACATGGAGCACAAGGCTGTCTGCAAGCTCCGCCGCTCTATGCACACCACCTCTCCAGCTGGCGCTGACATGTGAGTTCCATGTACTGCCCTGCATACAGCTTGCTCCATTCATCTACACATCTGGAGCTATGCAGAAAATAACTAGGGCAGTGTTCTCTGTGTGAACATTGCACATCGTTTAGCGTTCTCTGCTGCTTTTTGTTGATTTCAGCGACCCCAAGGTCCACATCATCGTGGAGAGAGCTGTGAGGAGCATTCTGGACAAGCTGTCCAATAAGCCCTGTAGCAACCTGCTCAGCCCATCCCAGGTGGTGGTGGAGCTGGTGCCCAGGATCCTCCTGGCCCTGTGGCTTCAGCCAGAGGAAGGCCATTCAGATCACCCCATCCTCCTAAGCGGGATGGCTGTGAGTATGGTGGTGGCCGTAGGGGAGAAGCTCTCCAACACGTTGAAGGCCTCTTCTCCTCACACCCCTTTCTCCCGGGCTGCTGCTTTTGACTCTGTGAGGTCGATCCTCGGGAGAATCAGCCAGTCCTTCTCCCTGGATGACCTCAAGACCCCCTTTTTTATGAGCTCTGTCTGTGCCTTTGTGGCGGACGAGGTGAAAAGCTACTTCCAGCCTACTGCAGACACCCTGCGAGTTCCCCCTGTCCTAGTGGTGGCCTTCTCCGCCACACTACCAGCTGATATCCAAGCAGGTGAGTAGCACTCATAGAAAGCACTCTGACAGATGCCTTTTGTCATGACATCCTGGTGCCTTGTAGTAGTAGAGCCAATCAGGATTTTAATTGTCACCCCTAACACAGATGCAGACCAGGCTTCTTCCCACCTGGAGGTTGTGGAAATCCCCCATAACACAGAGGCAGACCCAGCTTCTTCCCACCCGGAGGTTGTGGACATCACCCCTAACACAGAGAAAGACCCGGCTTCTGCCCACCTGGAGGTTGAGGGATTCACCCCTAACACAGAGTTTGACCCAGCTTCTCCCCACCTAGATGTTGTTGACATCACCCGTAGCAGAGAGGAAGACCCGGCTTCTTCCCACATAGTGGTTTTGGACATCACCCCTAACACAGAGGCACACCTGGCTTCTTCCCACCTGGAGGTTGCTGACAAAACCCGTAGCACAGAGGCAGACCCAGTATCTTACCACCTGGAAGTTGAGGACATCACCCCTAACACAGAGGCACACCTGGCTTCTTCCCATCAGGAGCTTGTGGACATCACCCCAAACACAGAGGCAGACCCGGGTTCTTCCCACCTAGAGATTGCGGTCATCAACCCTAACAAAGAGGCACACCTGGCTTCTTCCCACATGGAGGTTGTGAACGTCACCCCTAACACAGAGGCTGAGACGGCTTCTACCCACCTGAAGTTTGTGGACATCACCCCTAACATAGAGTCAGACCCTGCTTCTTCCCACCGTATGGTTGTTGACATCACCCATAACTCAGAGGCAGACCCAGCATCTTCCCACCTGGAGGTTGTGGACATCACCCCTAACACAGAGGCAGACCCGGCTTCTTCTCACCTGGAGGTTGTGGACATCACCCCTAACAAAGAGGCACACCTTGCTTCTTCCCACCTGGAGGTTGTGGACATCACCCCTAACAAAGAGGCACACCTGGCTTCTTCCCACAAGGAGCTTGTGGACATCACCCCTAACACAGAGGCTGAGACGGCTTCTACCCACCTGAAGTTTGTGGTCATCACCCCTAACACAGAGTTAGACCCGGCTTCTTCCTATCAGGAGGTTGTGGAAACCACCCCTAACACAGAGACAGACCCGGCTTCTTCCCACCTGGAGCTTGTGGACATCACCCCAAACACAGAGGCAGACCCGGCTTCTTCCCACCTAGAGATTGCGGACATCAATTCTAACAAAGAGGCACACCTGGCTTCTTCCCACCTGGAGGTTGTGAACATCACCCCTAACAAAGAGGCAGACCCGGCTTCTTCCCACCAGAAGGTTGTGGACATCAACCCTAACACAGAGGCAGAGCCAGCTTCTTCCCACCTGGAGGTTGTGGACATCATCACTAACACAGAGGCAGACCCAGCATCTTCCCACCTGGAGGTTGTGGACATCATCCCTAACACAGAGGCAGACCCGGCTTCCTCCCACCTGGAGCTTGTGGACATCACCCCAAACACAGAGGCAGATCCTGCTTCTTCCCACCTGGAGTTTGTGGACATCACCCCTAACACAGATGCAGACCCGGCTTCTTCCCACCTAGAGGTTGTGGACATCACCCCAAACACAGAGGCAGATCCTGCTTCTTCCCACCTGGAGCTTGTGGACCTCACCCCTAACACAGATGCATACCCTGCTTCTTCACTCTTGGAGGTTGTGGACGTCACACCTGAAGAAAAGCCTCTCATGGTGGCCGTCTACGCCACTCTGCCATCTGACATCCAAGCAGGTGAGTAAGACTTATAGAAAGCACTCTGACAGGTGCCGTTCATCATGATAACATGTCAAGTGTTGGTCCCATGTTTCATGAGCTGAAATAAAAGATCCCATTCAACTGGCCAGTGTTTAGAACCTACGGTTTGCATTTATTTACATTCTGTCCTGCTTTTGTCCCTTTCCAGAGGATGTTGCTGTGGTCACCCTGGACGTCACCCCACACGTCACCAAGGACGTGACCCTGGATGTTCCATGCAGGGCGAGGGAAAGGGGCAGTCCAGCGTTTTTTTTGCAGGCTTTGGAGGGCAGTGTGCTGCTGCGCTTGCCACAAGGAATAGGAGGAACAATATTAATTATTCATTAGACCAGAAACAGGATTGAACCATAGACCATTAAATTCTTTGCATTATAGTTGCCTTCAATTCTGATTTTCTTCTGTTTAATTCTTAATTAATTTCAGAACATTTCTCTAAACTTTGTGGAGTAGGTTGTATAAATAAGTGGGAAACATCCCAATCGCAATTTTAATGCTTTTAATAATTAACTTATTACATTTTTTTTAGATGTATTATTTGACAAAAAAGTGGAGGGCGCGACAAAAAACTTTAATCATCATAGAAAACTCTTGCTCACTATTAAAAATGCATTGTTTTATTTAAGCAAGGTTAAAAGATTAACGTTTCGGTCTAGTCTATGACGATATGCAAGTTGTGTTTGCCCAGTTAAAGGGGCGACCCAGACTCACCCTGGTTCTTGAGGGTTGCAGACACTGAATAATTATCATTTGAAATAAATGGCACTTTTCAAGTCTTGACTAAAAATCTTTAATGAATATGAATTTAAATACAATTGACTTGAGGATCAGAGCAGGCAGGCTGACTGGCTTGCCCTGAAGGCCCTCTGCCTCTACCTCTGTGTGGTTAATCTCAGCCAAGAGGTTGTATGGGTTGTCTGTCTCTCTCTGGGTGTGAATCACTATCACTATGACCTCTCGCTCCGCCTGCCCGTTGGCCTGATTAGAAGGCTTCCCCTCTCATTCCTTGCTCACAGGAGCAGGGGTGATGGCATCCGGGGTAACCTCCTCCTCTCCTGTATCTAACCCATCTTTCTGGCTGTGAGTTCGACTGAGGTCACTCGTTCTCTCTCCCAGGGTGTTGGATAGTTTCTCCTCCTCTGTGTCTTGTGTATTTTCTACATTGTAGAATAATAGTGAAGACATCAAAACTATTAAATAACACATATGGCATCATGTAGTAACCAAAACGTGTTACACATATCAAAATATGTTTGAGATGTGAGATTCTTCAAAGTAGCCACCCTTTGCCTTGATCACAGCTTTGTACATACAGAATAATACGAAATGTTCTGAGACCAGGTTGCGCTTTCACCTCCCCCGGTAAGAGGGGAATAAGGCAACCTCAGAGTTACATTCAAGGATACTTTATTGACACACACGGATGAAATGGACATGGAAAGGTAGTGGAATGATAGTGGTCCTGTAATGGACAGATAACAGGGGTAATGAATATGCACAATAACTGATAGCACAAGTAGAGCAACAACGCTATTAACAAAGGAAGGGCTGTATTAATGGCATAATGCTACCTGCGGAGTATTACACAACACAGTAAAACACAGAGAGGCAACTTACAATAGGCAATGGTAGTAAATATAAAGAACAACAAGTAAGAATGATATACATGTTACAAATTCACTTTGTGCACGTACACTATCCCACGGTATCTCTGTGCATTCAAATTGTCATCGATAAAATGCAATTGTATTCATTGTCTTTAGCTTATGCCTGCCCATACCATAACCCCACTGCCACCATGGGGCATTCACAACGTTGACATCAGCCAACAGCTCGCCCATACGCTGCTTTACAAGTGGTCTGAAGTCGTGAGGCCAGTTAGAAGTACTGCCAAATTCTCTAAAGCCGCCTTGGCTTATGGTTGAGAAATAAACATAAACGTATCTGGCAACAGCTCTGGTGGACATTCCTGCAGTCCGTAAGCCAATTGCACGCTGCCTCAAAACTTGAAACATCTGTGCATTGTGTTGTGTGACAAAACTGCACATTTTAGAGTGGCATTTTATTGTCCTCAGCACAAGGTGCACCTGTGTAATTATCATGCTGTTTAATCAGCTTCTTGATATGCCATATTTGTCAGGTGGATGGATTATCTTGGCAAAGGAGAAATGCTCGCTTACAGGGATGTAAACAAATTTGTGTACACAATTTGAGAAAAATAAGCTTTTTGTGCGAATGGAACATTTCTGGGTGTAACGATCCCGGCAGTCTGAGTCGGGTCCTGTCTGTGGACTAGTTGTTATGTTCGTGATCTCCAGTTTCCCGAGGGTTCTGGAACGCTCCGGGGAGCTCTCTTGATTTCCGCACCTGCATCCCATCAGCAATCTGCACACCTGGTCCTGATCATCACCCTTCTTAGGCTCTGGCCTAACATCCATTCCCTGCCGGATCGTTAGCCATGAACAGTAGGTTTACCAGAGTATCAGTCTTAGAGCCTAGCGTTAGTTTTGTTGTTTTTGCACCTTGTTGGTTTGTTGCTTACTCACCCCCGTTTTGTTCCATCTGCAGTCACCCGTCCGGAACCTTCATCCAACCTCTGCCTGGTGGTCGGCGGCTGCCGACCCAGGATGGGATCAACCACTGCACCCCCAACAACTAATCAACGCCGCCCGCTCTGTTCCCTGGATTATTCAGCATCACTCTTGAACTTGTAAATAAACACTCACCTTCGTTTCAACTTACCTTGTCCTGGTCTGCTTCTGGGTTCTGGCTTAGCAACTCGTGACAGAACGATCCGGCCAGTAATGAACCCAGCGGACCTGGACTCTGTTCGCCATGCCATTACCCAGCAGGAGAAGATGTTGGGCCATCATAGCACGGTACTACAGGAGATCGCGTTGTCAGTTCGGAACCTTTCTACCGGTCTGACGGAGGTCCAGAACCAACGCAAGTGTCCGGTGGAAGATCCACTACCGGTTTCACCCATCTCGCCTGCCGCTTCTGAAGCTGTGTCCTTCCGTGAGCCCAAGGTTCCGACACCGGAGAAATATGAGGGGGAGCTGGGAAGATGCCGTTCCTTCCTTATGCAGTGTGGATTAGTGTTCGATCTACAGCCCTACTCTTATGCCACAGACAAGGCTAGGATAGCCTTTGTGATTGAGTTGCTGCGTGGTCGAGCGCTGGAGTGGGCTTCAGCCGTTTGGGAACGACAGGATCCCTGCATGGCTTCATACCAGGGGTTCACGGCCGAGATGAGGAAGCTCTTCGACCATTCCGTCCGAGGGAGGGACGCAGCTAGGCGCCTGTTTTCGCTTCGCCAAGGAACTCGCAGCGTGGCCGACTTCGTGATCGAGTTCAAGACGTTGGCTGTGGAGAGTGGGTGGAATGAGGAGGCTCTGCAAGCGGCCTTTTACCAGGGTCTGTCGGAGCAGCTCAAGGATGAGTTGATCTCCTATCCGGAGTCTAGTGACCTGGACAGCTTGGTAGCCTTGTCTATTCGGGTGGATAATCGAGTCCGAGAGCGAAGGAGGGAGAAGCAATGGGCTCCGTCCAACCGATCAGCTTCTCAGGTTCCAGTCGGGTCGTCAAACTGCGCGGCTCGCTAAAGTTGGGAGGACTTTTAGCGAGCCAGTTTCGACCTCTCAATACCTCTGTCAGACCCCGTTTCCCGGCTACCCTTATGAACAGGAATCAGAGCTTAGCGATTAACGCTTTTATCGATTCAGGTGCCGATGGAAGCTTTCTAGATGCCGAGTTGGTGGAACAGCTGGGGCTTTCCAAGGAGCAATTGCCTGCCCCCATTCGGTTCCCAGTCAGGTGATTGAGGCTAAACCCCCAGATTTGTCCCTGGTTCCCGAGACATATCACGATTTGGGGGAAGTTTTCAGTAAGCAGAAGGCTCTGTCACTCCCTCCCCACCGACCATATGATTGTGCCATCAACCTGTTCCCTGGAGCTGTCTACCCCAAGGGAAGGTTATACAGTATCTCCCGACCTGAACGTGAGGCTTTGGAGACCTACATCAAGGAGTCCCTAGCTGCTGGTCTCGTTCGTCCCTCGTCATCACCCCTGGGGGGCAGGATTCTTCTTTGTGGGTAAGAAGGATGGCTCTCTTCGACCGTGTATTGATTATCGGGGGTTGAATGACATCACGGTCAAGAACAAGTATCCCCTGCCCTTGATGAGTTCTGCCTTCGACTCCTTACAGGGTGCTACGGTGTTCACCAAGCTAGACCTACGCAATGCGTATCACATGGTCCGGATCAGAGAGGGGGACGAGTGGTTGACGGGTTTCAATACACCGATGGGTCACTTCGAGTATCAGGTGATGCCGTTTGGACTGACCAATGCTCCAGCGGTATTCCAGAGTATGGTGAACGACGTCCTGAGAGATATGATCGGTCTCTTTGTGTTTGTTTACCTGGATGACATTCTGATCTTCTCGAAGGAACCTTCCGACCACGTCCAGCATGTCCGGCAGGTTCTGCAGCGATTGTTGGAGAATCGCCTGTTCGTGAAGGCCGAGAAGTGCGAGTTTCACGCCCACACGACATCCTTTCTCGGGTACATCATCTCCAGGGGAGAGATTAGGATGGACCAGGAGAAGGTTAGAGCGGTTCTGGAATGGGCCCAGCCCGGTACGAGATTGCAGCTCCAGAGATTTTTGGGGTTTGCGAATTTCTACCGCAGATTCATCCGGGATTACAGCCGTGTGGCCGCTCCGTTAACTGCCTTGACTTCCAGTATCAGGACCTTCAAGTGGAATCCGGAGGCGGATCGAGCGTTTCTGGATTTGAAGAGGCGATTCACCAACGCACCGATTCTCTCTCAACCGGACACGGCCCGTCAGTTCGTCGTTGAAGTGGACGCGCGTCTGATGTGGGAGTTGGCGCCATCCTGTCGCAGCGATGCTCCACGGACAGTAAACTCCATCCCTGCGCCTACTACTCTCGTCGCCTTTCGCCTGCGGAGAGGAATTACGATGTGGGTAACCGGGAGCTTCTCGCGGTGAAACTTGCCTTGGAGGAGTGGCGCCACTGGTTGGAGGGGGCGGAGCAACCGTTTATTGTCTGGACTGACCACAAGAATCTTGCTTACGTGCAATCGGCTAAACGTCTCAACTCCCGTCCAGGCCAGGTGGGCGTTGTTTTTCGGACGATTCAAGTTTTCCCCTGACGTTCCGACCTGGATCTAAGAACGGCAAGGCGGACGCCTTGTCCCGGATGTTCTCCAAGACGGAGGAGAGTGGGTCCAAGACCGAGACAATTCTCCCCCGGAACTGCGTCGTGGGAGCAGTTATGTGGAAGATTGAGGAGGTGCTGGCGGCCCCTTCGGACTCAGCCCGGTCCCGGTAACGGTCCACCCGGTCGGTTGTTTGTGCCTGAGTCGGTTCGTCCTGCTGTCCTCAAATGGTCCCACGCCAGCAAGATGGCTTGTCACCCTGGCGTGGCTCGGACAATGGCGTTTCTTCGCAGACGTTTTGGTGGCCTGCCATGGCCGAGGATACTCGGGGTTATGTTGCTGCCTGTCCAGTGTGTGCGCAGAATAAGAGTACCAATCGGCCCAGCTCTGGACTACTTCACCCCCTTCCTATTCCCCGGCGACCATGGTCGCATCTGGCCCTGGACTTTGTCACTGGGTTGCCCGCTTCTGAGGGGAACACGGTCGTTCTGACTATCGTGGACAGATTCAGCAAGTTCGCCCACTTTGTGCCTATTGCCAAGCTTCCCTCTGCCTCGGAGACGTCCGAGATCCTGGTTAGGGGAGGTTTTCAGGGTCCACGGGTTGCCCAGTGATATCGTTTCCGACCGTGGCCCTCAGTTTACCTCTGCTGTCTGGAAGTCCTTCTGTTTGGCCATTGGAGCTACAGTCAGTCTCACATCTGGTTTTCACCCCCAATCTAATGGTCAGGCGGAGAGAGCCAACCAGAAGATGGAATCCACGCTACGCTGTCTGGCCTCTTCCAACCCCACCTCCTGGGTCTCTCAGTTGCCTTGGGTTGAGTATGCCCACAATACTCTCCCTACATCTGCCACTGGGATGTCTCCCTTCCAGTGCCTGTATGGCTACCAACCTCCCTTGTTCCCTTCTCAGGAGAAGGAGCTCTCAGTGCCTTCTGTTCAGGTCCATATTCGTCGTTGCCACCGGACCTGGCATCGGGCCAGAAAAGCACTCCTTAGAGTTTCGGACCGGTATCAGCTCCAGGCGAATCGTCGCCGGATCCCCGCTCCCACCTACACCATCGGAGATAGGGTCTGGTTGGCCACACGGGATCTTCCTTTACGGACTGAGTCTAGGAAGTTGTTACCGAAGTTCATTGGTCCGTTTGTGGTGGAGAAGGTGATCAATCCGGTGGCAGTTCGACTCAAACTCCCGAGGACGCTCAGAGTCCATCCCACCTTTCATGTCTCCTGCCTCAAGCCTGTTTTCCTCAGTCCTCTGTTGCCTCCTCCGCCTCCTCCTCCTCCTCCTCGGATGATCGGAGGTGGTCCTGCCTACACGGTGCGTCGCATCATGGATTCCAGACGGCGGGGCCGGGGTTTCCAGTATCTCGTGGACTGGGAGGGGTATGGTCCTGAAGAGAGGAGTTGGATTCCGCGGCGACAGGTCCTAGATGCTGACCTCATCAGTGACTTCTACCGCCTCCATCCTGGCGCTCCGGGAGTCCGCCCGGTGGCGTTCGTCGGAGGGGGGGTACTGTAACGATCCCGGCAGTCTGAGTCGGGTCCTGTCTGTGGACTAGTTGTTATGTTCGTGATCTCCAGTTTCCCGAGGGTTCTGGAACGCTCCGGGGAGCTCTCTTGATTTCCGCACCTGCATCCCATCAGCAATCTGCACACCTGGTCCTGATCATCACCCTTCTTAGGCTCTGGCCTAACATCCATTCCCTGCCGGATCGTTAGCCATGAACAGTAGGTTTACCAGAGTATCAGTCTTAGAGCCTAGCGTTAGTTTTGTTGTTTTTGCACCTTGTTGGTTTGTTGCTTACTCACCCCCGTTTTGTTCCATCTGCAGTCACCCGTCCGGAACCTTCATCCAACCTCTGCCTGGTGGTCGGCGGCTGCCGACCCAGGATGGGATCAACCACTGCACCCCCAACAACTAATCAACGCCGCCCGCTCTGTTCCCTGGATTATTCAGCATCACTCTTGAACTTGTAAATAAACACTCACCTTCGTTTCAACTTACCTTGTCCTGGTCTGCTTCTGGGTTCTGGCTTAGCAACTCGTGACACTGGGATTTTTATTTCAGTTCATGAAACATGGGACCAACACTTTACATAATGCGTTTATATTTTTGTTCAGTGTAGTTATTAGGTTGGGAGATTGGGATCCTATCTGGGCTAGCTAAAGCCAACTTCATGGTTAGTAGTATGACAGAGAAAATATAACAAGACAAATTTAAACATCACAAATCTGAGGGGGCAAGTGACCCTGTGCCCCCTTTGGGCATGACGTCTCTGCTATCAACCACATCATTCTGTCTCCGTGAATATTCAAAACAGACACATTCATTCAGGTCTGGTACTGGTCCTACCATATAGATCAGGGATGGACAATTCCAGTCCTTGGGGGTCGGAGGGGGTCACACTTTTTCCCCATCCCTAGCAAACACAGATGATTAAACTTATTGCATTCTAAACTGAAACCCATGAGTACTTGATTATTAGAGTCAAACGTGTTAGCTGGGGCTGGGGGAAAAAGTTTAACACCAATCAGGTCCCGAGGACTGGAGTTGCCCATCCCTAATATAGATGCTCTGTTTGCACGCATCGAGGGATGTGGTGAGTGACAGTGGAGACAAGGGAGCACACAGAAACAGCTTTGTCCTTTTAGAAAGTCGTCATAATCCTTAAATAAATATGATATGTATGCAAGAAATGCAGAGCCACTTCCAAAAACATATTGACAGAGTCTAGTATCTAGTAATCTAATCAATTAGTTTTCAACCCTTTGTTATGGCAAGCCTAAATAAGCTCAGGAGTAAAAATGTGCTTAACAAGTCACATAATCAGTTAGATGGACTCACTATGTGTGCAATAATAGTGATTTTTGAACGACTACACAATCTCTGTACCCCACACATGCAATTATCTATTAGGTCCCTCAGTCGAGCAGTGAATTTCAAACATAGATTCAACCATGAAGACCAGGGAGGTTTTCCAATGCCTCGCAAAAAAGGGCACCTTTTGGTAGATGGGTACAAAAAAAGCAGACATTGAATATTCCTTTGAGCATGGTGAAGGTATTAATTACGCTTTGGATGGTGTATCAATACACCCAGTCACCACATAAATACAGGTGTCCATCCTAACTCAGCTGCCAGAGAGGAAGGAAAACGCTCAGGGATTTCACCATGAGGCCAATGGTGACTTTAAAACAGTTAGAAAGTTTAATGCTTTGATAGGAGAAAACTGAGGATGAATCATCAACATTGTAGTTACTCCACAATACTAACCTAATTGACAGAGTATGCACTCACTAACTGTAAGTCGCTCTGGATAAGAGCGTCTGCTAAATGACTAAAATGTAAATGTAAAAGAAGGAAACCTGTACATGCATTGTGTTTGCAATCAGGCACTAAAGTAAAACTGCAAATAATGTGGCAAAGAAATGAACTTCATGCCCTGAATACAAAGCGTAATGTTTTGGGCAAATCCAACACAACACATCACTGAGTACCACTCTTCATATTTCCAAGCATGGTGGTGGCTGCATCATGTTATGGGTATGCATGTCATTGGCAAGGACTAGATACTTTTTTTAGGATAAAAATAAACGGCATAGAGCTAAGTACAGGCAGATTCCTAGAGGAAAACCTGGTTCAGTCTGCTTTCCAACAAACACTGGGAGACAAATTCCCTCTTCAGCAGGACAATAACCTAAAACACAAGGCCAAATATTCACTGGAGTTGCTTACCAAGACGACATTGAATGTTTCTGAGTGGCTTAGTTACAGTTTTGACTTAATTCGGCTTGAAAACCTATGGCAAAAAAAAAATGGCTGTCTATATAATGTATATTGCATATATTTTACAATCCAGTTGTGCAAAGCTCTTGGAGATTTACCCAGAAAGACACAGCTTTAATCGACTCAGGGGTGGGAATACTTATGTAAATGAGATATTTCTGTATGTAATTTCCAATACATTTGCAGAAATTTCAAAAGCGTGTTTTCACTTTGTCATTATGGGGTATTGTGTGTAGCTGCGTGAGAGAAAATATTATAATTGAATCCATTTTGAATTCAGGCTGTAAGAAAACAACATGTGGAATAAGTTAAGGGGTATGAATACTTTCTGAATGCACTGTATATCTGCAAGAAAGTGATAAATAAGTGACTGTTTGAAAGGGGGTCATATAAACACTGCCTTATTTATATTTTTACATATAACATAAAGTTAATTCTGTCTGAAATAGTCATGCTATAATGGGCGTCGTTTCTCAGACCAAATTTCCATTCTGGCTCAAACAAAGCAATCGGATCATGCTCCAGTCAAAAACAGCTATAGGGAATGCCTATACATTGTCCAATCTCCTTCCACACATTGATTTCATCTTTATTCAGAAAGAAACAAACTTGAAATTAAGTGTTGTTTCAGTGTCTTGTTGCAGGTTGTACAATGTTCAAAAGTGTGTGAGAGAAAAAGCATTAACTTGTTTGTGTGGTGTCAAGTGTGAATGGTCCTATGTATGCAAATAGCCGAGATTGGATATTTCAGCACCATGGACAGCAGCGACATTGGGATAGCGAGATCTGTAATTCAGCAACACATGACACTGGATAGCGGCTGTCTCAGGTGAAGTTGGCATTGGGAAAATCCCATCTAATGGGAAACGAGGCATAGGAGGCAAAAAGACTGAAGGAGAAGACTCCCACAGGAACTCTTGGCTTAACTGTTCTGCCACATTCATTTCAAATGTTAAATTTTTCGATTTGTAAATAAAAGGGAACACATCTGCAAATAATGTAAACTGTCTTTTCTAACTACACTGTACAGCTTTAGTGTGTCTGTGCGTCATATGTACAACTGCAAGCAATTCGCTTCTCAAATCCTTCTCAAATGTCTTTTTAATGTGAGAAATAAAATGAAAAACAACTCTTAGACTAATACAATGCGTACTGTCACAAATTATTACTATTCCCAACAAGACAACGAAGTGATGGTCTTTACCCACCATGGAGACTTATAAAGGCTACTTCCCCCCACCAAAAGTTCCCACGCTGAGCGATGTTGTTTACTACATCATTATGCATATAATTAAAGTCATACCTTTATTGTCATTCATGCTCTTATTTTTAACCGAGTAGTTTTGCAAAAGTGTAACCTGCGTCAATTCAGAGCTAGGAAATATTGAAATAATGTGCTTAAGAGGACCACACCCGTCGCTATGGGCGGGCCATAGGGGCCGGGCCCGCCCCCAAAAATGCTTGGCAACCCCCACTTGAGGCACAGATCTCTTAAAAAGTGAGGTGGATCTTTCTGAGGTGGAAGTTGGGAGAGTTATATTTCAGTGAAACGTAAGTGAAGGAGGCCCCGCTCTCTCGCTTTCCCAGATGTTTAGTTCATTTCATTCCGATCTCCTTTGCATTATTATAGCCATTTTCTGTAGCCTGTCAACTATGCGTCTGTCTATCCCTGTTCTCTTCTCTCCGCACAGGCTATACAAACGCCTCACACCGCGTGGCTGCTGCCACTCTAACCTGGTGGTTCCTGCGCGCACGACCCACATGGAGTTCCAGGTCTCCGGCAGCATCTGGAACTGCCGTTCTGCGGCCAATAGGGCAGAGTTCATCTCAGCCTATGCTACCCTCCAGTTCCTCGACTTCTTGGCGCTGACGGAAACATGGATTACCACTGAAAACACTGCTACTCCTACTGCTCTCTCCTTGTCTGACCATGTGTTCTTGCATACCCCGAGAGCATCTGGTCAGCGGGGTGGTGGCACAGGAATCCTCATCTCTCCCAAGTGGACATTCTCTCTTTTTCCCCTGACCCATCTGTCTATCTCCTCATTTGAATTTCATGCTGTCACAGTCACTAGCCCATTCAAGCTTAACATCCTTATCATTTATCGCCCTCCAGGTTCCCTTGGAGAGTTCATCAATGAGCTTGACGCCTTGATAAGTTCCTTTCCTGAGGATGGCTCACCCCTCACAGTTCTGGGTGACTTTAACCTCCCTACGTCAACCTTTGATGCATTTCTCTCTGCCTCCTTCTTTCCACTCCTCTCCTCTTTTGACCTCACCCTCTCACCGTCCCCCCCTACTCACAAGGCAGGCAATACGCTTGACCTCATCTTTACTAGATGCTGTTCTTCTACTAATCTCACTGCAACTCCCCTCCATGTCTCCGACCACTACTTTGTATCCTTTTCTCTCTCGCTCTCCTCCAACACTACTCACTCTGTCCCTACTCAGATGGTAATGCGTCGTCGCAACCTTCCCTCTCTCTCTCCCACTACTCTCTCCTCCTCCATCCTATCATCTCTTCCCTCTGCTCAATCCTTCTCCCTCCAATCTCCTGATTCTGCCTCCTCAACCCTCCTCTCCTCCCTTTCTGCATCCTTTGACTCTCTATGTCCCCTATCCTCCCGGCCGGCTCGGTCCTCCCCCTCCTGCTCCATGGCATGACGACTTATTGCGAGCTCACAGAACAGGGCTCCGGGCAGCCGAGCGGAAATGGAGGAAAACTAGACTCCCTGCGGGTTTGGCATCTTTTCACTCCCTCCTCTCTACATTTTCTTCCTCTGTTTCTGCTGCTAAAGCCACTTTCTACTACTCTAAATTCCAAGCATCTGCCTCTAACCCTAGGAAGCTCTTTACCACCTTCACCTCCCCTGCTGAATCCATTTTGAAAAGAAGGTTGACGAAATCCGATCCTCGTTTGTTAAGTCAAATGACACTGCTGGTCCTGCTCACACTGCCCTACCCTATGCTTTGACTTCTTTCTCCCCTCTCTCTCCAGATGAAATCTTGCGACTTGTGACGGCCGGCCGCCCTACAACCTGCCCGCTTGACCCTATCCCCTCCTCTCTTCTCCAGACCATTTCCGGAGACCTTCTCCCTTACCTCACCTCGCTCATCAACTCATCCTTGACCGCTGGCTATGTCCCTTCCGTCTTCAAGAGAGCGAGAGTTGCACCCCTTCTCAAAAAACCTACACTCGATCCCTCCGATGTCAACAACTACAGACTAGTCTCCCTTCTTTCTTTTCTCTCCAAAACTCTTGAGCGTGCCGTCTTTAGCCAACTCTCTTGCTATCTCTCTCAGAATGACCTTCTTGATCCAAACCAGTCAGGTTTCAAGACTGGTCATTCAACTGAGACTGCTCTTCTCTGTGTCACGGAGGCTCTCCGCACTGCCAAAGCTAACTCTCTTTCCTCTGCTCTTGTCCTTCTAGACCTGTCTGCTGCCTTTGATACTGTGAACCATCAGATCCTCCTCTCCACCCTCTCCGAGTTGGGCATCTCCGGCGCGGCTCACTCTTGGATTGCGTCCTACCTGACAGGTCGCTCCTACCAAGTGGTGTGGCAAGAATCTGTCTCCGCACCACGTGCTCTCACCACTGGTGTCCCCCAGGGCTCAGTTCTAGGCCCCCTTCTATTCTCGCTATACACCAAGTCACTTGGCTCTGTCATATCCTCACATGGCCTCTCCTATCATTGCTACGCAGATGAAACAAAACTAATCTTCTCCTTTCCCCCTTCTGATAACCAGGTTGCGAATCGCATCTCTGCATGTTTGGCAGACATATCAGTGTGGATGACGGATCACCACGTCAAGCTGAACCTCCCGGGGAAGGGGACTGCCTGTTCCATGATCTCGCCATCACGGTTGACAACTCTGTTGTGTCCTCCTCCCAGAGTGCAAAAAGCCTTGGCGTGACCCTGGACAACACCCTGTCGTTCTCCGCTAACATCAAGGTGGTGACCAGATCCTGTAGGTTCATGCTCTACTACATTTGGAGAGTACGACCCTGCCTTACACAGGAAGCGGCACAGGTCCTAATCCAGGCACTTGTCATCTCCCGTCTGGATTACTGCAACTCGCTGTTGGCTGGGCTCCCTGCCTGTGCCATTAAACCCCTACAACTCATCCAGAATGCCGCAGCCCGTCTGGTGTTCAACCTTCCCAAGTTCTCTCACGTCACCCCGCTCCTCCGCACACTCCACTGGCTTCCAGTTGAAGCTCGCATCTGCTACAAGACCATGGTGCTTGCCTACGGAGCTGTGAAGGCACCTCCGTACCTTCAGGCTCTGATCAGTCCCTACACCCAAACGAGGGCATTGCGTTCATCCACCTCTGGCCTGCTGGCCCCCCTACCTCTGTGGAAGCACAGTTCCCGCTCAGCCCAGTCAAAACTGTTCGCTGCTCTCGCACCCCAATGGTGGAACAACACTTGAAACCCCACCTCTTTAAGGAATACCTGGGTTAGGATAAAGTAATCCTTCTACCCCCCCTTACCTCACCCCACAAAAAAATAAAAAAATAAAATGGTTGTAAAGTGGTTATCCACTGGCTGTAAGGTGAATGCACCAATTTTGTAAGTCGCTCTGGATAAGAGCGTCTGCTAAATGACGTAAATGTAAATGTAAATGTAAAAAAAAATATATATATATATATATATATTATAATAGTTGCTAATTTTGTGTTGCATTAATGTTGCATTCTTTATCATTAAAACATAAAAAATATAAAGAAACAATGGTGTGATTTTGTTTGATTGATGGGAATCTACACTGCAACAGCCTATCACGGCCTTAATAAAAAGAAAGTTAGGCTACGTACGTGACGTAGCCTACGTCAGTGTAGCCGCTCAACAGTTACCGCGCATTTTTGAAAGCTGGATGAGTTTTCGCCGGCTTACTCGCTTCAGTTCGTCATATATATCCGTAAGTGGTTGAAAAGCCCACCAACAGTCTCCTCTGCCAAATTGGATACGACACCGACGCTTCCTGATGTTGTAGTTGGAGAAGGAGACCCTGGACGACAGTCTGAGCCTGATGCTAGTAGCTCCGTGGAGTCCGGGGCAGCATTTGGGCCACAACTGCCTGTTGAATCAGTGGGTATGAGTGACCTCGGCATGGACAAACCCAAACAGGTTGTGTTGAGGAAATATTCAGTCAAAATGTTTGGTTAAAAAAACGATCATTTTCCTCTAGCTCAGGGGTGTCAAACTCATTTTAGCTCAGGGGGCCACATGGAGGAAAATCTATTCCCAAGTGGGCCGGACCGGAAAAAATCATGGTATGTATAACTTAAAAACAACAACTTCAGATTGTTTTCTTTGTTTTAATACGATCAACATACAACATAAAGCTGGAGCCTGAGGACAGTGTGTCCAAAATAGTACAAGCACAACATCACTATTAATCATAAAACACGTCAAGTTTATTTGAAAATTTTAAAGAAAAAGAACACACAAACACACAATGCCTCAGTGATTAACAGAACTGTTTCACAGATCACAGAACTATATCAGGGTGTCATTTCTCAGGCAGAAATGTAGATAAAAATAATGAAATATTGTTCCCCAAACAAGTGCAAGAACCACAGAGTCAAGAATAGGTTAAATATACAAATAAAATAAAATCAATTAAAAACAATAGCACATCAACATAAAAACATATAAACATAAATCTGAAAGCGTTGCTCAAACTCCCGTAACAGTCCAGTTATTTTATCTTTGAACCGCTTCATGTCTGCCACATGTTGGGTCGCGCACACATTTTTCAGACAGGGGAAGTGAGCTGCATCACCACCGGCAAGTTGCGTCTCCCACAATGACAGCTTCAACTTGAAAGAACGTATGCTGTCATAATACTGCGTGACAACTTTGTTGCGCCCTTGCAGCTGTTTGTTCAAGTTATTCAGGTGCTCTGTAACATCCACCATAAATGCAAGGTCCGGCATCCATTCTGCGGAATGAAATTCTAACACTGGTTTGCCATTTTCTTCCATGAACTGTTCAATTTCTTCTCGTAAATCAAAGAAACGCCTCAGCACAGCACCTCGGCTTAACCATCTTACCTCAGTGTGGTATGGCAGGCCATAGATGTGGTCTTTCTCTCTGAGAAGGCTGTCAAACTGACGGTGATTCAGGCTTCTGGATCGGATGAAATTAACAGTTTGGATGACCACCTTCATGACGTTATCCATCTTTAATGACTTGCAACACAAAGCCTCCTGGTGCAAAATACAGTGAAAAGTCAAAAATCACGTCCTCCATTTGCAGATTGCACTTTCTCTCTGAACTTTGTCACAACGCCTGCTTTTTTTCCCGATCATTGAGGGCGCACCTTCTGTAGCCAGGCTGACAGCGCGGGACCAGTCCACTCCGACCCTGATCAGCGCGCCGACCAGTGCGGTAAAAATATCAGCTGCTGTCGTTGTATCTGTCATCGGCACCAACTCCACGAACTCCTCGGTGACGGTCAATGTGTCATCAACTCCGCGGATGAAAAAATGGCCAGTTGTGCAACATCTGTAATGTCCGTGCTTTCATCAATTGCAACCGAAAACGCAATAAATGACTTTACTTTTTGCTTCAACTGGCTGTCCAAATCCACTGAAAGATCGGAAATCCTGTCTGCAACTGTGTTTCTTGTCAGGCTGATATTTGCAAAAGCCTGCCGCTTTTCAGGGCACCAAATCTCAGCTGCCTTCATCATGCATGTTTTTACAAATTCACCCTCACTAAATGGTTTTGAAGCCACTGCGATTTCATTAGCAATGAGGTAGCTAGCTTTCACTGCAGCGTCACTGATGTCTCGGCTGTGAGTAAACACAGACTGCTGTTTCTTCAGACCCGCCAACAGTTCATTCACCTTCTCTCATCTCCGCTGTCCTTGAAAGTTGTCATATTTGTCGGCATGAAGACTCACATAGTGGCGACGAAGGTTATATTCTTTCAGCACTGCAACATGCTCTGAACACACCAAACATACAGCTTTCCCATTCAATTCCGTGATTAAATAGGATGACCATTTTTCTTGGAACACTCTGCACTCTGCGTCCACTTTTCTCTTTTTTGACAGAGACATATTGGGGCAATGAGGGTGCCAAAGCACATAATGTTAAAAGTAGAAGCCGTAATAAATATCGCGGGCAAAACAAAGTAGCTCATTGGCTGCACGTGCTTGACCTACTTGCTCTGCCCCGGTATAAACAGTTTGCTTGCTTAACACAATTGCTATTGCGCCATCCAGTGGACGAAATTGGAACAGCAGTTTATTTTATTGAAAAATTGCAGCGCATTTTTATACTTAAAAAAAAAAAAAAAAAAAATTATTTTTTAAATCATCTCGCGGGCCGGATTAAACCCGTTTGCGGGCCTGATCCGGCCCGCGGGCCGTACGTTTGACACCCCTGCTTTAAGCCAAGAAAACATATCTGTAGTTGTGCGTTTTGTTGACAAACACTATGGTCTGTGTGAGCGCCTCTTGGTAATGGCCACATCTGAGAAAAGTGATGCAGAGGCTCTGACAGGTGTCATCATTGATGAGCTCACCAGCGCCGGACTCAGCACGGACAAAATCCTGAGTCAAGTTTATGATGGCGCATCACTCATGTCTGGCAGGCATGGTGGTGTGCAGAAATTGCTCCAAAACAAGCTGGATCATAACATACCATATATTCACTGCTTTAATCACCAACTTCATCTGGTTGTGATTCATGCCATGTCCAGTGAAGCAGCTGTCGATAATTTTTTTGGAGTATGCAACATGCTGTACAACTTCATCAGGAAGCCAACCGTGGCTATTCTGTACAAAGGCGATACCCTGAAACGTCTCTTGAACCAGAGATGGACTGGCCACTTGACAACGGTCAAAGTTGTGGTGAAGAGTTTTCACGACATATCCACATTACTGACCGAGGTGGAAAACACACGAGGCCTTGGAGCGGAGGTGCGCGTCGAGGCTACCGGGCTGCTTCGTGCCATTACGCAGCGCAGTTTTCTTTTCATTGCGCACCTTGTTATGAAACTGTTGTCACTTTTCGAGCCGCCTAACAGACTACTACAGGCCGAAGATATGGACTTGTTCACTGCGGTGACACTTGTGAACAGCGCTTCTGACTGCGTGAAGACAATGACAAGCAAATTACATCGACAGCTATATGCCTCCATACATAGCAACAGAGAGTCATGGTAATTTGGAAACATTTGTGAATGTGGAATGAAAAACCTTCATAACCTGGTGTTGACATCATTTCATATTCTTTCATAATAATAATAATACATGATTACACTAATAATATGTATATGTTTTTTTTACAAAATAACCCACTTAACAATACAGCCATTGAAAAGCCATTTTTAAATAAAGCTTACTTCGAATTTCCATAAAGGCAGTTAGCTACAGTACACATGACAGGTGACACTACTACATTGTTCCATCTCAAAGCAGCATCAGGAATGCCGATTGCGAACCCTGGGTGACCCTCAATTGTAATTGGGTGATTCCTCATGTCATCTCTGCTTTCCCCTTTCTCAAAATGCGGGAGAAGGGAGGAAAGGAAGATGGATACGGGGTTGATGACAATGATGATGTTCAACTGATAGTATTGAACAAAATATAAACGCCATATGCAACAATTTCAACAATTTTACTGAGTTACAGTTCAAATAAAGAAATCAGTTAATTGAATAAAATAATTAGGCCCTAATCTATGGATTTCACATGACTGGAAATACAGAAATGCATCTGTTGGTCACAGATACCTTTAAAAAAAGATAGAGGCGTGGATCAGAAAACCAGTCAGTATCTGGTGTGAACACCATTTGCCTCTTGCATCAGGCTGTTGATCAGGCTGTTGATTGTGGCCTGTAGAATGTTGTCCCACTCCTCTTCAATGGCTGTGCGAAGTTGCTGGATATTGGCAGGTACTGGAACACACTGTCGTACACGTCGATCCAGAGCATCCCAAACATGCTCAATGGATGACATTTATGGTGAGTTTGCAGGCAATGGAAGAACTGGGACATTTTCAGCTTCCAGGAATTGTGTACAGATCCTCGCGACATGGGGCTGTGCATTATCATGCTGAAACATGAGGTGAGGGCGGCGGATGAATGGCACGACAATGGCCCTCAGGATCTCAGCACGGTAACTATGTGCATTGAAATTGCCATCAATAAAATGCAATCGTGTTCGTTGTCCGTAGCTTATGCCTGCTCATACCATAACCCCACCACCACCATGGGGTGTTCACAACGTTGACATCAGCAAACCGCTCACCCACACAACCTCATACACGCTGTCTGCCATCTGCCCGGTACAGTGTAAACCGGGATTAATCTGTGAAAAGCACACTTCTCCAGCGTGCCAGTGGCCATCGAAGGTGAGCATTTGTCCACTGAAGTCGGTTACGATGCCGAACTACAGTCAGATCAAGACCCTGGTGAGGAGGTGGCTTATGGTAGAGAAATGAACATTAAATTCTCTGGCAACAGCTCTGGTGGACATTCCTGCAGTCAACATGCCAATTGCACTCTCCCTTAAAACTTGAGACATCTGTAGCATTGTGTTGTGTGACAAAACTGCACATTTTAGTGGCCTTTTCTTGTCTCCAGCACAAGGTGCACCTATGTAATGATCATGCTCTTTAATCAGCTTCTTGATATGCCACACCTGTCAGGTGGATGGATCATCTTGGCAAAGGTGAAATGCTCACTAACAGCGATGTAAACATATTTGTGCAAAACATTTGAGAGAAATAAGCGTTTTGTGCATATAGTCATTTCTGGGATCTATTATTTCAGCATACTACAGCATTTCATGCATGGTGGCTAGCTATGACAATCGGTTTGTATTGCTAGTACTGTATTGGTTGGGATAATTTTTCATTGTTTAACTAGCTAGCTAGCTAATTTACATGTCTAAACAAAAGACTCCACTTCGCCAGATGATTACATGATCTGCTTAGTAATATTATATATATCTCAAAAAATCATTTGCATTGCTAGTTATAGCCTAATGTTAGCTAGATAGCTAAAATGGAACCTAGTTGGTTAGCTTTAGCTACCTGCAGATTCATACTACAGCATTTCATGCGTCGTGGCTAGCTATGGCAATTGGTTTGTATTCCTAGTACTGTATAGATTGGGATAATGGTTCATTGTTTTGCTAGCTAGCTATCTAGCTAATTTACATATCTAAACAAAAGACTCCACTTTGCCCAATGATTACATGACCCATCAAGTTAGCCAGGTGTGTCTGGGGGTGATTACGCCCATCTATTGTATTTCATGAACATGTGAACAGGTCTAGACAATAGAGACCCATCCACTTAGCTAGATGTCAATTTAGAGAATTGTGTCTGGGTAAGCCTCATCTTTTATTGCTAAAATATTTGTAACTGGAATTTGTTTTTCAGCATCAATAGAACACGCCTGACTCTCCTCCACAAGTCATACAAGAAGAATGGTCTAATTCAAAAATAGATGGCCCAAGCAAGCGCAGGTTACACCTGAAGCATGAGGACTTGCAGCGAGTTATGAACTTCATCAACAACTATGCAGAGGATAATGCAATAGTATTACCAGGACGCCACCCAGGACACAAACACTTTGGTGGAAAGCTGCTGCCATCTCATGTGACAAAAATAGCGGTGTGGCGTCTCTACAAGGAATCAATGACAACACTTGTAAAGTATGTAAAGCATAAACAAACCCTTTTTTATTATTGCATTTACCGGCAACATGATTGGCACTATTTTTATTGATCTTACATTATTTGTGTATTTTCCAGAGGTACGTGCAGTCGGGCTGTCTTCCTTCAAGACTCTGTGGTGACAATTGCTACCCCACGTCTCAAGCACTAAGCCCAGGACAGACCTGTGCTGGCAGTGCAAGAGGAACAACTATCAGGTCTTCAGATCTGCCAATCTGAAAAAACAAGAGCAGCATCTCCTGCTTGTTCAAAGTGAGCAGTCTGTCTACCAGAAGATGGTTGCTGACTACATGACCACCTGTCAAGACCTGTAGTTGTCTCTGAGGTGCCCTACTGACCCAGCAAGCAAAGACATCAGGATGCATTACAGCTTTAACAGGACAGGTTCCACTCAGAACAGGCCTCACCATGGTCGACCAAAGAAGTTGAGTGCACGTGCTCAGCGTCATATCCAGAGGATGTCTTTGGGAAATAGACATATGAGTGCTGCCAGCATTGCTGCAGAGGTTGAAGGGGTGGGGGGTCAGCCTGTCAGTGCTCAGACCATACGCCGCACACTGCATCAAATTGGTCTGCATGGCTGTCGTCCCAGAAGGAAGCCTCTTCTAAAGATGATGCACAAGAAAGCCCGCAAACAGTTTGCTGATGACAAGCAGACTAAGGACATGGATTACTGGAACCATGTCCTGTGGTCTGATGAGACCAAGATAAACTTATTTGGTTCAGATGGTGTCAAGCGTGTGTGGCGGCAACTAGGTGAGGAGTACAAGCATGGTGGTGGGAGTGTCATGGTCTGGGGCTGCATGAGTGCTGCCGGCACTGGGGAGTTACAGTTCATTGAGGGAACCATGAATGCCAACATGTACTGTGACATACTGAAGCAGGGCATGATCCCTTCCCTTCGGAGACTGGTCCGCAGGGCAGTATTCCAACATGATAACGACCCCAAACACACCTCCAAGACTACCACTGCCTTGCTAAAGAAGCTGAGGGTAAAGATGATGGACTGGCCAAGCATGTCTCCAGACCTAAACCCTATTGAGCATCTGTGGGGCATCCTCAAACGGAAGGTGGAAGAGTGCAAGGTCTCTAACATCCACCAGCTCCGTGATGTCGTCATGGAGGAGTGGAAGAGGACTCCAGTGGCAACCTGTGAAGCTCTGGCAAACTCCATGCCCAAGAGGGTTAAGGCAGTGCTGGAAAATTATGGTGGCCACACAAAATATTGACACTTTGGGCCCAATTTGGACATTTTCACTTAGGGGTGTACTCACTTTTGTTGCCAGCGGTTTAGACATTAATGGCTGTGTGCTGTGTTATTTTGAGGGGACAGCAAATGTACACTGTTATACAAGCTGTACAATCACTACTTTACATTGTAGCAAAGTGTCATTTCTTCAGTGAAAAGATATACTCAAATATTTACAAAAATGTAGATACTGTATATGTACACTGATTTATTTCAGCTTCAGAAGTTGACATACTTGTGGGAGGTGCTTCAGGAAGCATGGGGTGAAATCTCTTCAGATTACCTCAACAAATTGACAACTAGAATGCCAAAGGTCTGCAAGGCTGTAATTGCTGCAAATGGAGGATTCTTTGACAAAAGCAAAGTTTGAAGGACACAATTATTATTTCAATTAAAGATCATTATTTCTAACCTTGTCAATGACTACATTTCCTATTCATTTTGCTATATTTCCTATTCAAACTCATTTCATGTATGTTTTCATGGAAAACAAGGACATTTCTAAGTGACCCCAAACTTTTGAACGGTAGTGTGTGTATATATATATTTGCGAGGAAAAATACATATGGGGGGATTGGAAGTGATGCAGGCAATTACATTGATGGAAGTTACAATCTATCTGCAATATTAAAGCTGATCTACCCCCAAAAATAAAAAATAAAAAATAAAATAACAGAAACACAGCATGGTAGCAATACCACATGGCGACACAACATGGCAGCAGCACAACATGGTAGCAGCACAAAACATGGTACAAACATTATTGGGCACAGACAACCCCACGAAGGCAAGAAGGTAGAGGTAAAAATTCATCACGCAAAGCAGCCACAACTGTCAGTAAGAGTGTTCTTGATTGAGTCTTTGAATGAAGATATGGAGATAAAGCTGTCCAGTTTGAATGTTTTTTGAAGCTCAATCCAGTTGCTAGCTGCAGCAAACTGAAAAGAGGAGCGACCCAGGGATGTGTGTGCTTTGGGGAACTTTAACAGAATGTGACTGACAGAATGGGTGTTGTATGTGGAGGCTGAGGGCTGCAGTATGTGTCTCAGATAAGGGGGAGTGAGGCCTAAGAGGGTTTTCTAAATAAGCATCAACCAGTGGGTCTTGTGATGGGTATACAGATATGACCAGTTTACAGAGGAGTGTAGAGTGCAGTGATGTGTCCTATAAGGAGCATTGGTGGCAAATCTGATGGCCGAATGGTAAAGAACATCTAGCCACTCGAGAGCACCCTAACCTGCTTATCTATAAATTACGTGCCCGTAATCTAGCATTGGAAGGATGGTCATCTGAATCAGGGTTAGTTTGGCAGCTGGGGTGAAAGAGGAGTGATTACGACAGAGGAAACCAAGTCTAGATTTAACGTTAGCCTGCAGCTTTGATATGTGCTGAGAGAAGGATAGTGTACCATCTAGCCATACTCCCAAGTACTTGTATGAGTTGAATACCTCAAGCTCTAAACCCTCAGAGGTAGTAATCACACCGGTAGGGAGAGGGGCATTCTTCTTACCAAACCGCATTACCTTTGTTTTGGAGGTATTCAGAACAAGGTTAAGGGCAGAGAAAGCTTGTTGGACACTTAGAAAGCTTTGTAGTAGAGCATTTAACACAAAATCCGGGGAGGGGCCAGCTGAGTATAAGACTGTATCATCTTCATGTAAATGGATGAGAGAGCATCCTACTACCTGAGCTATGTTGTTGATGTAAATTGAGAAGAGCGTGGGGCCTAGGATCGAGCCTTGGGGTACTCTCTTGGTGACAGGCAGTGGCTGAGACAGCAGATGTTCTGACTTTATACACTCCACTCTTTGAGAGACGTAGTTAGCAAACCAGGCCAAAGACCCCTAAGAGACACCAATACTCCTTAGTTGGCCCACAAGAATGGAATTGTCTACCGTATCAATAGCAGCACAACATTGCTTAGAATCAAGGGCACTGGTGACATCATTAAGGACCTTTAAGGTTGCAGTGACACATCCATAACCTGAGTGGAAACCAGATTGCATACCAGAGAGAATACTATAGACATCAAGAAAGCCAGTCAGTTGATTATTGACAAGTTTTTCCAACACTTTTGATAAACAGGGCAGAATATTATATTAATGAGTGTGGTGGAGTGCATCCGGGGAATGAGAAAACATAACTGTGGCTTGGGCATTGCCAACCCAAAATCCTATGTTGCCCACCCAATTGATTATGCCAGAATCATGTTAAACGGTTAAAATAGCAGTAAGAAAGCTTTGAAACAGACAGAAAATGTCTGGCTGCCCACCCAGACATATCATCCTGAAGCGGCCCTAGGAATCACACAATTTATTGTTTATTGTGAATTATGTTAATGGTTCGCTGAGAAAAAAACGGGGACATTGATATATACTTTCACTTTGATAACACTGTTTCATTCAACAACAATAAGAGCATTAGAGCAGAGAGGCATGTACACTAGTATTTGGTTTATGTCACGAGTGCTGAAGGTGGGTGTGGTGCAGGAATCAAGCGCAGGACGCAGAAACAAAGTCCAAAAGACTTTAGTGAAATATTCACGTAGTACACGAGCACAACAGGCCCGGAGGCGAAATAAAGGCGCACACAGGCATCAAACAAAAGGCACACTAACATGTGCGAAAACCTCTCCAAAACAACGGAGGGAAACACGTAGCACAGAACACCAAACAGAAGCGTAATCACACACAACACCTGACACACACAACGAGAACTAAATAGGACACTAATGAGCACTAACTAGAAACAGGTGTACAACATCAAGACAAAACCAAACGAACATGAAACATACAACGATGGCAGCTAGTACTCCGGGGGACGACGACCGCCGAAACCTGCCCGAGCAAGGAGGAGGAGCAGCCTCGGCAGATTCCGTGACAGTTTATCTAAGCAACAGGTCTGAGATTGCTTCCAGAGTATGTGATCAGAGTTGAACAGTTGGAAATCCCACTCATTGCTCACGGACAGCACCAGCGCTCAATGTCCTTTCCCCCATTCCGCTAAAAAAACGCTCAGCACTCACAGGAAAAACAACTGCCGCTCCAAATTCACTCCATTCATAAAATATTAAAATATAAGATAATTTAACAAACACCCTATCTATTTTTGTGACTATGTACCATTTGGTTTTGAAGTAGGCTATTGTAAGAGAGAAGGGTGAATTTGTGGCCTGCAATTTGGGGCGTTATTGCATATGGGCATTCCTCAATCTGCAGGAACCCCTCTTTATACTTCTATTGGCCATTTTTAAACTAGGACTCCGCTACACAGGCAGGAGGCAGGGGCAGTCCAGTACAGTAGGTGGCGGTAATGCACCATAACATTGGATGCCAACCGCCGATAAACCCCACAGAAGAAGAGCTTGATATGTCAATGGTAGACAGTGTCCTTCGCCTTCGCCTGTCGAGCACTGTTTTCCCGCGGGAATGCCCACATGCAGGAACGGCGAATTGCGAGCCGCAATCACACTCTATTGTCGTAAGAAGTTTCAAGATTACAACAACATGTCATAGGCTATTAAACAAGGACCTAACTGATGAAATGCGGCTGCTGTGTTAAAAAACGAATAGCTTTTTCTCTAATCTATTGATGATCAGATACTTCAGTTGTAACAAAACATAATTTTTTTGCATTGTTGGTTAAGGGCTTGTAAGTAAGCATTTCACTGTAAGGGCTACACCTGTTGTATTCGAAGCATGGGCTACCGAGTGACGCAGCGGTCTAAGGCACTGCATCTCAGTGCTTGAGGCGTCATTACAGACCCCCTGGTTCGATTCCAGGCTGTATCACAACCGGCCGTGATTGGGAGTCCCATAGGGCAGTGCACAATTGGCAAGCGTCGTCCGGGTTTGGCCGGTGTAGGCTGTCATTGTAAATAAGAATTTGTTCATAACTGACTTGCCTGGTAAAATAAAAATGTGCCAAATTTGATTTGATTTTAACTAGCTCAGTTGCGCTCACATTTTTTAGTTGATAAACAACTTTAGCAATGTTACAAACTTAGACTCCTCTTTTTTAACAATAGCCTATATAGAAATCAAAATGTCTCTGGGTAGGGTAGACGTAACATAGTAAACGTAAATCCAGGACACTCCAATTAGTATGATATGTTAAGTTTCTTATGGTATGTACAGTATTCATTTATGGATGTCCATCATCCATTTCGAATTATATGTTATGAATTACATTATTCGTACAATATGTTATGAATTACAATTCGTACAATATGTTATGAATTACAATTCGTACAATATGTTATGAATTACAATATGTTGTGGCTAACGTTAGCTAGGTGGCTAATTTTAGCTAGGCTAGGAGTTAGGGGTTAAGGTTAGTGATAATGAAACCAGAAACATGTCTGTGAACATCCCAGATGCTAGATGGCACTGTCAGGGGAAACCTCAAGACGGGCTATATTTATAACGTGTTAGAAGTGCTGCTGC
Organism: Coregonus clupeaformis; assembly: GCF_020615455.1. NCBI lineage: Eukaryota > Metazoa > Chordata > Actinopteri > Salmoniformes > Salmonidae > Coregonus > Coregonus clupeaformis. Next base: position 39,114 of record NW_025536598.1, read on the forward strand.
TTAGAGTCTGAGGGGTATGATGATGTGAGACTGCTGTGCTGAATTTTTACATGGCTATTGAAAGTGACTGTACCTGAATCCCAAATGACACCCTATTACCTAGATAGTGCACTACTTTTGACCAGAGCCCTAGGGTTCCATTCGTGAGGCAAGTTGTATCTGCAGCATTGGAATCCTCTGGTGCCCACACTGTAATGGAAAACTGTAATTTATACGGTAATTTGGATATTAACAGTAAAATACTCTGACATTTTTTATTGCAGCATACTGTAAGTTATGGCGCATTGTGGGAAAATATTGTGGGCAGGGAAAGAATTGTTGTGTTTCGTGGCATTTTTCAAATGTGAAAAAGGGGGGCCCTGGGGAAGAAAGGTTGGGAACCCCTACTCTACAAGTGCAAGTGATATATAACACCAAATATTCATTGATATGCTGTAATGTGTAAACACATTATCTAACAGCCACCCTGCTTGCACCAATCTCTTGTAATTACAGTAAAATACTGTGAAATACAAACCCCCTCCCCTCAATGAATTTCATTCATTCAGATTATGGTGGCATTTACTTTTGTACAGTATAATACAATAAATGTACTTGCTTTGATACCATAACTAGATTATATTACAGTAGATTACAGTAGTATGAAATACAGAGATTTACTTTCAGTGCCTTGCAAAAGTATTCATCCCCCTTGGCGTTTTTCCTATTTTACAACCTGTAATTTAAATGAATTTTTATTTGGATTTCATGTAATGGACATACACAAAATAGTCAAAATTGGTGAAGTGAAATGAAAAAAAAGATGTTGATTCAAAGAATTCTAAAAAATTAATAACGGAAAAGTGGTGCGTGCATATATATTCACCCCCTTTGCTATGAAGCCCCTAAATAACATCAGGTGAAACCAATTACCTTCAGAAGTCACATAATAAGTTAAATAAAGTCCACCTGTGTGCAATCTAAGTGTCACATGATCTCAGTATGTATATACACCTGTTCTGAAAGGCCCCAGTGTCTGCAACTCCACCAAGCAAGGGGCACCACCAAGCAAGCCGCACCATTAAAACCAAGTGGCTCTCCAAACAGGTCAGGGACAAAGTTGTGGAGATGTACAGATCAGGGTTGGGTTATAAAAAAATATCAGAAACTTTGAACATCCCACGGAGCACCATTAAATCCATTATTAAAAAATGGAAAGAATATGGCACCACAACAAACCTGCCAAGAGAGGGCCGCCCACCAAAACTCACGGACCAAGCAAGGAGGGCATTAATCATAGAGGCAACAAAGAGACCAACGATAACCCTGAAGGAGCTGCAAAGCTCCACAGCGGAGATTGGAGTACATGTCCATAGGACCACTATAAGCCGTACACTCCAAAGAGCTGGGCTTTACGGAAGAGTGGCCAGAAAAAGCAGTTGCTTCAAGAAAGAAATAAGCAAACACATTTTGTGGTTGCCAAAAGGCATGTGGGAGACTCCCCAAACATATGGAAGAAGGTACTCTGATCAGATGAGACTAAAATCGAGGTTTTGGCCATCAAGGAAAACACTATGTCTGGCGCAAACCCAACACTTCTCATCACCCCGAGAACACCATCCCCACAGTGAAGCATGGTGGTGGCAGATTCATGCTGTGGGGATGGTTTTCATCGGCAGGGACTGGGAATCTGGTCAGAATTGAAGGAATGATGGATGGCGCTAAAGACAGGGAAATTCTTGAGGGAAACCTGTTTAAGCCTTCCAGAGATTTGAGACTGGGATGGAGGTTCACATTCCAGCAGGACAATGACCCTAAGCATACTGCTAAAGTAACACTCGAGTGGTTTAAGGGGAAACATTAAAATGTCTTGGAATGGCCTAGTCAAATCCCAGACCTCAATCTAATTGAGAATCTGGTGTATTTATTTTTTATTTTTCATTCACCTTTATTTAACCAGGTAAACCAGTTGAGAACAAGTTCTCATTTACAACTGTGTCACGTACGTTGATGAATGGGTCAGACCAAGGCGCAGTGTGATATGCAAACATGTTTATTTGACTTATAAACACAACGACAAAACAAGAAACGAAACGTGAAGTCCAAGGTACACAAACAACATACCTCACACAAAACAAGATCCCACAACCCACTAGTGCCAATAGGCTGCCTAAGTATGGCCCCCAATCAGAGACAATGAGCGACAGCTGCCTCTGATTGGGAACATTTTACATTTTAGTCATTTAGCAGACGCTCTTATCCAGAGCGACTTACAGTTAGTGATTACATATTTTTTTTATACTGGCCCCCCGTGGGAATCGAACCCACAACCCTGGCGTTGCAAACATGCTCTATCAACTGAGCTACATCCCTGCCGGCCATTCCCTCCCCTACCCTAGACGACGCTGGGCCAATTGTGCGCCGCCCATGAGTCTCCCGGTCGCGGCCGGCTGCGACAGAGCCTGGATTCGAACCAGGATCTCTAGTGGCACAGTTAGCACTGCGATGCAGTGCCTTAGACCACTGCGCCACTCAGGAGCTCAACACCGGCCAACATAGAAATAGACATACTAGATTCTACAACAAGAACTAACACAACAAAGAATACACACAGCCTGAATCAACATATAAGCGTCCCTGAGTCAAGGCGTGACAGTACCCCCCCCCCAAAGGTGCGGACTCCGACCGCACAGCATAAACATAAGAGGGTAGGGGCCGGGTGGGCATTCCGCCTCGGAGGCGGATCCGGCCCGGGCGTGACAACCACCGATTCTCCGCCTCCCTGTTGCGCCCTGGCTTGGTGCGAGGAGCAGGAACAGGCCGGGCCGGGCTGGCGACGCGCACCACTGGCTTGGTGCGAAGAGCAGGAACAGGCCGGGACCGGCTGGCGACGCGCACCACTGGCTTGGTGCGAAGAACAGGAACAGGCCGGACCGGGTTGGTGACGCGCACCACTGGCTTGGTGCGAGGGACAGGAACAGGCCGGACCGGGCTGGCGACGCGCACCACTGGCTTGGTGCGAGGGGCAGGAACAGGCCGGGCCGGGTGACGCGCACCACTAGCTCGGTGCGAGGGGCAGGAACAGGCCGGGCCGGGTTGATGACGCGCACCACTATCTTGGTGCGAGGGGCAGGAACAGGCCGGACCGGGCTGGCGTCGCACACCACTGGCTTGGTGCGAGGGGAAGGAACAGGCCGGGCCGGGCTGGCGACGCGCACCACTAGCTTGGTGCGAGGGGCAGGAACAGGTTGGGCCGGGCTGGCGACGCGCACCACTGGCTTGGTGCGAGGGGCAGGCAGGCGGGCCGGGGACGCGCCGGCTTGGTGCGAGGACGACGGGCGGGCTGGCGCCACGCACCACTAGCTTGGTGCGAGGGGCAGGAACAGGCCGGACCGGGCTGGCGACGCGCACCACTGGCTTGGTGCGAGGGACAGGAACAGGCCGGACCGGGCTGGCGACGCGCACCACTTGCTTGGTGAGGGGAGCAGGAATGGGCCGGACCGGACTAGCGACATGCACCACTTTCTTGGTGCGAGGAGCGGGACTGGGTTCCTTTATTAACCCCCGCTCCTTCTGCTGCCTAACCAGCTCCTCTCGCCGTGCCTCTACACTTTTCTTCTCCCTTTAGCCTCCTGTAGCCTCGTCATCCACCCCCGGTGCCCCCCCCAAAAAAAATTATTGGGGTTGCCTCTCGGGTCTCCGTCGTTGGCACGGTTGGCGCCGTTTCACCTCTCCTGCCTGGGCATCTACAGTGGGGAAAAACAGTATTTAGTCAGCCACCAATTGTGCAAGTTCTCCCACTTAAAAAGATGAGAGAGGCCTGTAATTTTCATCATAGGTACAGGTGTATACAGTTGAAGTCGGAAGTTTACATACACCTTAGCCAAATACATTTAAACTCAGTTTTTCACAATTCCTGACATTTAATCCTAGTAAAAAATCCCTGTCTTAGGTCAGTTAGGATCACCACTTTATTTTAAGAATGTGAAATGTCAGAATAATAGTAGAAATAATGATTTATTTCAGATTTTATTTATTTCATCACATTCCCAGTGGGTCAGAAGTTTACATACACTCATTTAGTATTTGGTAGCATTGCCTTTCAGTTGTTTAACTTGGCTCAAACGTTTCTGGTAGCCTTCCACAAGCTTCCCACAATAAGTTGGGTGAATTTTGGCCCATTCCTCCTGACAGAGCTGGTGTAACTGAGTCAGGTTTGTAGGCCTCCTTGGTCGCACACGCTTTTTCAGTTCTACCCACACATTTTCTATAGGATTGAGGTCAGGGCTTTGTGATGGCCACTCCAATACCTTGACTTTGTTCTCCTTAAGCCATTTTGCCACAACTTTGGAAGTATGGTTGGGGTCATTGTCCATTTGGAAGACCCATTTGCGACCAAGCTTTAACTTCCTGACTGATGTCTTGAGATGTTGCTTCAATATATCCACATAATTTTCCTTCCTCATGATGCCATCTATTTTGTGAAGTGCACCAGTCCCTCCTGCAGCAAAGCACCCACACAGCATGATGCTGCCACCCCCGTGCTTCACGGTTGGGATGGTGTTCTTCGGCTTGCAATTTACCCCCCTTTTTCCTCCAAACATAACGATGGTCATTATGGTCAAACAGTTCTATTTTTGTTTCATCAAACCAGAGGACATTTCTCCAAAAAAGTACGATCTTTGTCCCCATGTGCAGTTGCAAACCATAGTCTGGCTTTTTTATGGTTGTTTTGGAGCAGTGGCTTCTTCCTTGCTGAGCGGCCTTTCAGGTTATGTCGATATAGGACTAGTTTTACTGTTGATATAGATACTTTTGTACATGTTTCCTCCAGCATCTTCACAGGGTCCTTTGCTGTTGTTCTGGGATTGATTTGCACTTTTTGAACCAAAGTACGTTCATCTCTGGGAGACAGAACGCATCTCCTTCCTGAGCTGTATGACAGCTGTGTGGTCCCATGGTGTTTATACTTGTGTACAATTGTTTGTACAGATGAACGTGGTACCTTCAGGCATTTGGAAATTGCTCCCAAGGATGAACCAGACTTGTGGAGGTCTACCATTTTGTTTCTGAGGTCATGGCTGATTTCTTTTGATTTTCCCATGATGTCAAACAAAGAGGCACTGAGTTTGAAGGTATGCCTTGAAATACATTACAGTTACACCTCCAATTGACTCAAATGATGTCAATTAGCCTATCAGAAGCTTCTAAAGCCATGATAACATAATAATAATAATATGCCATTTAGCAGACCCTTTTATCCAAAGCGACTTACAGTCATGCGTGCATACATTTTTGTGTATGGGTGGTCCCGGGGATCGAACCCACTACCTTGGCGTTACAAGCGCCGTGCTCTACCAGCTGAGCTACAGAATTTTCCAAGCTGTTTAAAGGCACAGTCAACTTAGTGTATGGAAACTTCTGACCCACTGGAATTGTGATACAGTGAATTATAAGTGAAATAATCTGTCTGTAAACAATTGTTGGACATAGAAGCACATAGAAGATGTCCTAACCGACTTGCCAAAACTATAGTTTGTTAACAAGAAATTTGTGGAGTGGTTGAAAAACAAGTTTTAATGACTCCAACCTAAGTGTATGTAATCTTCCGACTTCAACTGTATATACTGAGATCATGTGACACTTAGATTGCACACAGGTGGACTTTATTTAACAAATTATGTGACTTCTGAAGGTAATTGGTTGCATCAGATCTTATTTAGGGGCTTCATAGCAAAGGGGGTGAATACATATGCACGCACAACTTTTCCGTTATTTATTTTGTTGAATTTTTTGAAACAAGTAATTTTTTTCATTTCCCTTCACCAATTTTGACTATTTTGTGTATGTCCATTACATGAAATCCTAATTAGAATCCATTTAAATTTGAAGTTGAATACAACAAAATAGGAAAAACGCCAAGGTGAATTAATACTTTTGCAAGGCACTGTAACTCCTCACAGGCCATACGACTGCGCTATCGATCTCCTGACGGGCGCCATGCCCACACGAGTGCAATTGTTTTCCTTGTCCCTGCCGGAGACACTGGCAATGAGGAAGTATATCGACGAGGCACTCGTCAAGGGTCTCATCTGCCCCCTCTACCTCACCGCGGGCGCGGGCTTCTTCTTCGTGGGCAAAAAGGACGGTGGGCAGCGGCCGTGCATTGATTACCAGGCGCTCAATGACATCACGGTTAAGAACCGCTACCCACTCCCCTGACGGCATTCGAGTCATTGCAGGGAGCCCGGGTCTTCACCAAGCTGGACTTACGAAATGTTGCCAATGCGCCTGCGGTGTACATTTACTAGTTAGCTAGCACTGTAGTGGCATCTAATATAGGATACTTGTATCAGCTGTTATAGATTAATTTCATGACGATGAGCTCCTACATGTGCTCCAGTATTAAAGTTGCCCTCCAGTGGCCGCCACATCTGGAACTCCAAGACGGACAGATAGACACACACACACATACACACACAGTGTGAGAGCTGGGTAAAATAGAATAACGCAAAACAAATGTTGCTATTCATAGGTTGCACCTCCGTCACTGGGTTACATCATGCCATTGTTATGAACGTTCTCAAGCCGCCCACTGGCGCCTTAGTGGTGTGATAAATGGAAGCTAATGGCTGTTTAGTCTAAATAACACTATAGTGGCCTGGAAATATGATGGCATTGCTAAAGTAGGCAAATGTTTAGTAGGAAACAACTTTGCCATCATTATCATGTCGTCAAATGGATGGCAACGTTGTCATTAGCTAACAAAGTTAATCAAAAATAGCTATCAATGCTAATGTTAGCTAGCTAGCTAAAATCGGTGGTCTCCCCTAAATCTTAGCTATCTAGCTAGCTAACGTTATACTGCACCTAAAGTCAATCTGATGACATCAAAATGATGAAAATATGTTTTCCTACTAATTATTTGCCTCATTTTGCAATGTCATTGTATTTCCAAGCCACTCTAATGCACTTTTTATGAAATCATGTGTTCATTGACAATGCATTGAATAGAATACTCGATCAGTCGAACATGCTTCTCAGATAGGGGCTTGCTTGTTCCTGAGAATAGCCATTGCTAACTACCATAGTGACCCCTCAGTCGCTAATTTCAGCGCATTATTCATATATTTTGCTTGCTAGTTGTTGGCTGTGCTAGAAATGAAATAATAATTTTGTTTCAGTGCACCTTCCAAATGTGAAATTACAAGACAAAAAGGACACTTAGCTAGCTAAGCTGTTCCTCTATGTCGTCTTTCTTGTTTGTGAAGGTAAGGTAGCTAGCTGGCTAATGTCATTCCCAGAGACTTCCACACAAATGCGCACTCCATTGGGGACTTGAATATGAAGTAAACACCTGACTGTGTTATGAGTCACCACATATCCCACTTGGATGCGTTTAAGATTAATTTGTATCCATAAAGCTTCCCATGTCAGCCTAGATCAAGAAGGAGTAATGCTATGTCAAGGAGGTCCAATTGTTTTTTCCGTCTGTAGAGCCTTAGAGAACTCAGAATTCTCTGCAATGTATGTAAAGTATTGACAACACCATCTATATTGCTCAATGACACTAATATTTCCCAATGCCTCAAAAAATAAAAGTTGATCAACTCAAGCAAACCGGCCATAATGTCAACCTGTGCATGAGAGGAAGCCAAGATTGCCGAGTAGCCTATGCTAATGTTTGGCATAATAAAGCTATTTCTCATAATAACTTGCAACCAGATTATTTCATAATAACAACATATTTCTCATTATAACGTTAAATAGCTCAGCATCCTTAAGCTATTGGGTGTCAGTCAGAGTTATTTAACAGTATATTTAGTGAATGGGCAAGCTAAGGATGTTGATGTAAGTCATAATATTAGGAAAAGTGTATTTGATGGTTTTCATTTCTGCAGCTAGCTTGGCTGGCTAGCTGTTTCGTAGCTACTGGCTGGCTAGCTAGCTGAGACCGAAGAGATGAGAGAAAAATTTTTCTGACTGAAGCACATATCTTCTGACAGTTACACAGTGCCCCCCTAACTAGATATTTAACCCTGTTTAAAATGGACAATGTTGAGGTGGTAGAACTGACAATGAAATTAATCATAGTGGTCATATAACCTATTCCATTCTACATGTAAACATGCTTGGCTCATGGCAGGTAGCCTAGAGGTTGGAGCGCTGGGCCAGTAACTGAAAGGTCGCTGGTTTGAATACCGAAGCTGAAAAATGTGTCAATGTGTCCATGACCAAGGCAGATAACAACACATTTCACTGCATTTATCCGTTATATGTTCTTTAATCTTTTTGGTATTTCCATATACAGTACCAGTCAAATGTTTGGACACACCTGCTCATTCCAGGGTTTTTCTTTATTTTTACTATTTTTTACATTGTAAAATAATAGTGAAGATGCCAAACTATGAAATAACACATATGGAATCATGTGGTAACCAAAAAGTGTTAAACAAATCAAAATATATTATAGATTTGAGATTCTTCAAATAGCCACCCTTTGCCTTGATGACAACTTTGCACACTCTTGGCATTCTCTCAACCAGCTTCATGAGGTAGTCACCTGGAATGCATTTCAATTAACAGTTGCGCCTTCTTAAAAGCTAATTTGTGGGATTTCTTTCCTTCTTAATGTGTTTGAGCCAATCAGTTGATAGCCCTATTTGGTAAAATACCAAGTCCATATTATGGCAAGAACAGCTCAAATAAGCAAAGACAGTCCATCATTACTTTAAGGTCAGTCAATACGGAATATGTCAAGAACATTTTTACATTTTAGTCATTTAGCAGACGCTCTTATCCAGAGCGACTTACAGGAGCAATTAGGGTTAAGTACCTTGCTCAAGGGCACATCGACAGATTTTTCACCTAATCGGCTCGGGGATTAGAACCAGCGACCTTTCGGTTACTGGCACAACACTCTTAACCACTAAGCTACCTGCCGCCCCAAGAACTTTTAACGTTTCTTCAAGTGCAGTCACAAAAACCTTCATGCGCTTATGATGAAACTGGCTGTCATGAGGACCGCCATAGGAAAGGAAGACCCAGAGTTACCTCTGCTGCAGAGGAAAAGTTCATTAGAGTTACCAGCCTCAGAAATTGCATCCCAAATAAATGCTTCACAGTTCAAGTCACAGACGTCTCAACATCAACTTTTCAGAGGGGACTGTGTGAATTAGGTCTTCATGGTCAAATTGCTGCAAAGAAACCACTACTAAAGGACACCAATAAGAAGAAGAGACCTGCTTGGGCAAAGTAACACGACCAATGGACATTGGAGATTTTTGGTTCCAACCACCGTGTCTTTGTGAGACGAGAGTAGGTGAATGGATGATCTCCGCTGTGTGGTTCCCACCGGAAAGCATGGAGGAGGAGGTGTTATGGTGTGGGGGGTGATTTGCTGGTGACACTGTCTGTGATTTATTTAGAATTCAAGGCACACTTAACCAGCATGGCTACCACAGCATTCTACAGCGATACACCATCCCATCAGGTTTGGGCTTAGTGGGATTATCATTTGTCTTTCAACAGGACAATGACCCAACACACCTCCAGGCTGTGTAAGGGCTATTTTACCAAGAAGGAGAGTGATGGAGTAATACATTAGATGACCTGGCCTCCACAATCACAATATTTGAGTCTTGTTGGGGGGGGAGAGGGCATATCCTATGTTGATTTATGACAAGTTCATTGACTAGGGCCCTATAAAATAGGCGTTATGGACCGAATCACGGAATCCAGACATTAAACCGAAATTCAACAATATTCAAACATTTATTGAACTTAGTAAGAAATCAACTAAATCTATTCAACTTGTTAGAAAACGCATTCATTTGCCCAAGTCAATCATAAGACATGAACAAAATGCATCAGTGATTCGGATTTCCATGAACTTTCTGAAACGGAACAGGAATGCCCTGTCTGTGTGCATGTGTGCGGTGCGCGCGGATATCTACACTTTCTGTAGCCGTTAGCGATGATGCTAATGATAACCTTCTTCTGGTAGGGAAGGAATGGCTTTCCCCAAAACCTTCGCAAGTAAATGTTAACTACAAAGTAGACTATGCCTGCATGGCAGAATTATACCGTGATCATTTGCATCACTCCAGTGGCCATTTGTTCTACAGCAACACCGCTTAACCAAACAAAGGTCTCTTCCTGGTGCACGCTTGCATTTAAGGGTAACTACACCCCAAAATCTAAATGTCTTACATTTTTCCCAGACCTCACAAATGGTCACCTGATAGGGTTTAAACATTGTTGTGGACATAGAACATCCAATTGTGCTGTTTTGCTATTAAAAAGGTGTACTTTTGAGAGCGAAAACCTGCCAAAACAGGGACAAACGGTCAACGGGGAAATCTAAACGGAGAAAAGGGAACTTGGGAATTAACGGAATCAGGCAAAACATTGAAGGGATTTTATAGTGCCCTAATGGACTACAGACATTGACTGTCTCCTAGACTAAAAACAAAGGCTGCATGTACTGCCTATATTTTGAGGGAAACGCACTGTCCATTATTTGATTTGATCAGGGCAGGGCAGCACACACAAACTGCATTTAGTCCAATAACAATCCATGATATTATTAGGGTGATAAATAAAAGGCAGTTGCTCCATGACACAAGAGCACGCTCTACTGGGACAAAAGCTTACAGCACCTGGTATTCCCAGGCGATCTCCCATCCAAGTACTAACCAGGCCCGACCCTGCTTAGCTTCCAAGATCGGACGAGATCGGGCGTATTCAGGCTGGTATGGCCGTAAGCAGGGAACAACTCTTGGTACACTATATAAAGTCAATGTGTCACTCACTCTGAAAGGGACACAGAAACGTATCCACTTTGTGACACAAACTGAAGAAGCTCAACCCGTATATTTAATATATATATATATATATATATATATATTTGAGTCTTGTGGGGGGTGGGGGGGGGAAGAGGGCATATCCTATGTTGATTTATGACAAGTTCATTGACTAGGGCCCTATAAAATAGGCGTTGCGGACCGAATCACGGAATCCAGACATTAAACCGAAATTCAACAATATTCAAACATTTATTGAACTTGGTAAGAAATCAACTAAATCTATTCAACTTGTTAGAAAACGCATTCATTTGCCCAAGTCAATCATAAGACATGAACAAAATGCATCAGTGATTCGTATTTCCATGAACTTTCTGAAACGGCACAGGAATGCCCCTGTCTGTGTGCATGTGTGCGGTGCGCGCGTATATCTACACTTTGTGTAGCCGTTAGCGATGATGCTAATGATAACCTTCTTCTGGTAGGGAAGGAATGGCTTTCCCCAAAACCTTCGCAAGTAAATGTTAACTACAAAGTAGCCTATGCCTGCCTGGCAGAATTATACCGTGATCATTTGCATCACCCAGTGGCCATTTGTTCTACACACCGCAACCAAACAAAGGTCTCTTCCTGGTGCACGCGCATTTAAGGGTAACTACACCCCAAAATCTAAATGTCTTACATTTTTCCCAGACCTCACAAATGGTCACCTGATAGGGTTTAAACATTGTTGTGGACATAGAACATCCAATTGTGCTGTTTTGCTATTAAAAAGGTGTACTTTTGAGAGCGAAAACCTGCCAAAACAGGGACAAACGGTCAACGGGGGAAATCTAAACGGAGAAAAGGGAACTTGGGAATTAACGGAATCAGGCAAAACATTGAAGGGATTTTATAGTGCCCTAATGGACTACAGACATTGACTGTCTCCTAGACTAAAAACAAAGGCTGCATGTACTGCCTATATTTTGAGGGAAACGCACTGTCCATTATTTGATTTGATCAGGGCAGGGCAGCACACACAAACTGCATTTAGTCCAATAACAATCCATGATATTATTAGGGTGATAAATAAAAGGCAGTTGCTCCATGACACAAGAGCACGCTCTACTGGGACAAAAAGCTTACAGCACCTGGTATTCCCAGGAGGTCTCCCATCCAAGTACTAACCAGGCCCGACCCGCTTAGCTTCCAAGATCGGACGAGATCGGGCGTATTCAGGCTGGTAGGCCGTAAGCGAGGGAACAACTCTTGGTACACTATATAAAGTCAATGTGTCACTCACTCTGAAAGGGACACAGAAACGTATCCACTTTGTGACACAAACTGAAGAAGCTCAACCCTTGCTTACATTTCCAAAAATATATATATATATATATATATTTGAGTCTTGTTGGGGGGGAAGAGGGCATATCCTATGTTGATTTATGACAAGTTCATTGACTAGGGCCCTATAAAATAGGCGTTATGGACCGAATCACGGAATCCAGACATTAAACCGAAATTCAACAATATTCAAACATTTATTGAACTTAGTAAGAAATCAACTAAATCTATTCAACTTGTTAGAAAACGCATTCATTTGCCCAAGTCAATCATAAGACATGAACAAAATGCATCAGTGATTCGTATTTCCATGAACTTTCTGAAACGGCACAGGAATGCCCCTGTCTGTGTGCATGTGTGCGGTAAGCGCGGATGTCTACACTTTGTGTAGCCGTTAGCGATGATGCTAATGATAACCTTCTTCTGGTAGGGAAGGAATGGCTTTCCCCAAAACCTCGCGAAGTAAATGTTAACTACAAAGTAGCCTATGCCGCATGGCAGAATTATACCGTGATCATTTGCATCACTCCAGTGGCCATTTGTTCTACAGCAACACCGCTTAACCAAACAAAGGTCTCTTCCTGGTGCACGCTTGCATTTAAGGGTAACTACACCCCCAAAATCTAAATGTCTTACATTTTTTCCCAGACCTCACAAATGGTCACCTGATAGGGTTTAAACATTGTTGTGGACATAGAACATCCAATTGTGCTGTTTTGCTATTAAAAAAGGTGTACTTTTGAGAGCGAAAACCTGCCAAAACAGGGACAAACGGTCAACGGGGAAATCTAAACGGAGAAAAGGGAACTTGGGAATTAACGGAATCAGGCAAAACATTGAAGGGATTTTATAGTGCCCTAATGGACTACAGACATTGACTGTCTCCTAGACAAAAACAAAGGCTGCATGTACTGCCTATATTTTGAGGGAAACGCACTGTCCATTATTTGATTTGATCAGGGCAGGGCAGCACACAAACTGCATTTAGTCCAATAACAATCCATGATATTATTAGGGTGATAAATAAAAGGCAGTTGCTCCATGACACAAGAGCACGCCTACTGGGACAAAAGCTTACAGCACCGGTATTCCCAGGCAGTCTCCCATCCAAGTACTAACCAGGCCCGACCCTGCTTAGCTTCCAAGATCAGACGAGATCGAGGCGTATTCAGGCTGGTATGGCCGTAAGCGAGGGAACAACTCTTGGTACACTATATAAAGTCAATGTGTCACTCACTCTGAAAGGGACACAGAAACGTATCCACTTTGTGACACAAACTGAAGAAGCTCAACCCCGCTTACATTTCCAATATATATATATATATATATATATAATTTGAGTCTTGTTGGGGGGGGAAGAGGGCACATCTATGTTGATTTATGACAAGTTCATTGACTAGGGCCCTATAAAATAGGCGCTATGGACCGAATCACGGAATCCAGACATTAAACCGAAATTCAACAATATTCAAACATTTATTGAACTTAGTAAGAAATCAACTAAATCTATTCAACTTGTTAGAAAACGCATTAATTTGCCCAAGTCAATCATAAGACATGAACAAAATGCATCAGTGATTCGTATTTCCATGAACTTTCTGAAACGGCACAGGAATGCCCCTGTCTGTGTGCATGTGTGCGGTGCAGCATATCTACACTTTGTGTAGTCGTTAGCGATGATGCTAATGATAACCTTCTTCTGGTAGGGAAGGAATGGCTTTCCCAAAACCTTCGCAAGTAAATGTTAACTACAAAGTAGCCTATGCCTGCCTGGCAGAATTATACGTGATCATTTGCATCACTCCAGTGGCCATTTGTTCTACAGCAACACCGCTTAACCAAACAAAGGTCTCTTCCCTGGTGCACGCTTGCATTTAAGGGTAACTACACCCCAAAATCTAAATGTCTTACATTTTTCCCAGACCTCACAAATGGTCACCTGATAGGGTTTAAACATTGTTGTGGACATAGAACATCCAATTGTGCTGTTTTGCTATTAAAAAGGTGTACTTTTTGAGAGCGAAAACCTGCCAAACAGGGACAAACGGTCAACGGGGAAATCTAAACGGAGAAAAGGGAACTTGGGAATAACGGAATCAGGTAAAACATTGAAGGGATTGTATAGTGCCCTAATGGACTACAGACATTGACTGTCTCCTAGACTAAAAACAAAGGCTGCATGTACTGCCTATATTTTGAGGGAAACTGCACTGTCCATTTGATTTGATTTGATCAGGGCAGGGCAGCACACAAACTGCATTTAGTCCAATAACAATCCATGATATTATTAGGGTGATAAATAAAAGGCAGTTGCTCCATGACACAAGAGCACGCTCTACTGGGACAAAAAGCTTACAGCACCTGGTATTCCCAGGCGGTCTCCCATCCAAGTACTAACCAGGCCCGACCCTGCTTAGCTTCCGAGATCGACGAGATCGGGCGATTCAGGCTGGTATGGCGTAAGCGAGGAACAACTTTTGGTACACTATATAAAGTCAATGTGTCACTCACTCTGAAAGGGACACAGAAACGTATCCACTTTGTGACACAAACTGAAGAAGCTCAACCCCTGCTTACATTTCCAAATATATATATATATTTGAGTCTTGTTGGGGGGGGAAGAGGGCATATCCTATGTTGATTTATGACAAGTTCATTGACTAGGGCCCATAAAATAGGGCGTTAGGACCGAATCACGGAATCCAGACATTAAACCGAAATTCAACAATATTCAAACATTTATTGAACTTAGTAAGAAATCAACTAAATCTATTCAACTTGTTAGAAAACGCATTCATTTGCCCAAGTCAATCATAAGACATGAACAAAATGCATCAGTGATTCGTATTTCCATGAACTTTATGAAACGGCACAGGAATGCCCCTGTGTGTGCATGGGTGTGGGACAGATGTTACACTTTGTGTAGTTAGGATGATGTAATGATAACCTCTTCTGGTAGGGAAGGAATGGATTTCCCCAAAACCTTCGTAAGTAAATGTTAACTAAAAGTAGATGCCCGGCAGAATTATACGGATATTTGCATCACTCAGTGGCCAGTTTGTCTCTACAGCAACACCGCTAACCAAACAAAGGTCTCTTCCTGGTGCACGCTTGCATTTAAGGGTAACTAACCCAACATCTAAATGTTTACAATTTTTCCAGACACAAAATGTACCTGATAGGGTGAAACATTGTTGTGGACATAGAACATCCAATTGTGCTGTTTTTGCTATTAAAAAGGTGTACTTTTGAGAGCGAAAACCAAAACAGGGAAAAAACGGAAATCAAAGAGAAAAGGGAACTGGGAATTAACGGAATCAGCAAAACATTGAAGGGATTTTATAGTGCAATGGACTTACGTAGACATTGGACTGTCTCCCTAGACTAAAAACAAAGGCTGCATGTACTGCCTATATTTTTGAGGGAAACGACACTGTCCATTATTT
>NW_025536599.1:0-54628 GCF_020615455.1 Coregonus clupeaformis
TTGAGACAGTTCTTCCCGCTGGCGTCTCCAACGTCTCAACATTGACTCATTGATGCCAAGGCTACATGCAGCAGCTCTATTTCCTTCTTTTACAGCCAGATTGACTGCATTTAACCTAAAAGCTGCATCATATGCATTTCTACGTTTGTTTTCCATAATGAGGGTTTGTGCATGAAAACTTCCTTTGCACAAACTGTCTCGCTCTCGTAATGTCTGTCTGTCTTGCTGTCGTTCTGTCTCTCGTTCTGTCTCTCGTACCACTCTCGGTTCCACTTTTACTTTGCGCGCTACCTGTCTCATCTTTTCCGGCCTCCAGCTTTTCCTGCTGGAGCCCGCCGCAAAGGTGGGGGCGCGGACCGGTCATAGAGCCCATAGAGTTAAAGTTGGTGGACTGTAACCTGTAAAATCCATAGATTTAGGAGGTCTACTAGTGGCCGTTAGCTGTAAAAATCCATAGATTAGCTGCACCGTTATATAAACCGCAGGGGTCGAAAAATGGGAAAAAAGGCGCGGCTTATAGTCCGAAAATGACGGTAGATTGTATTGAGTATACAGTCCACACCATATCTATTTTGACAGTGAAGCTAACATTTTAAATGTGGCTCTATACTCCAGCATTTTGGATTTGAGCTCAAATGTTTCATATGAGGTGACAGTATATAATGTCACCTTTTATTTGAGGGTATTTGAATACATATCTGTTTCACCATTTAGAAATGAAAGCACTTTATGTATCTAGTCCCCCACTTTTGAAGAAGTCAAACGTATTCTGACCAATTCACTTATAATATATTAAAGTAGTCAAAGTTTAGTATTTGGTCCCAAACTAGTTGGTTGCATTTGCAGTTTGTTTTGGTTGTGTTTTGGGTTATGTTTTGCCCGATAGTAACTGAATGGTGGATGATGACTGGAGTAAATTTCTGTCTAAGTGAGTAGATAACATGTTTCTAAACACTACTAAATTAATCCTGATGATGACATGATTAATAAAAATCATGAATGAATCATGAATAATAATGAGTGAGAAAGTTACAGAGGCTACAACAAAACATGCTAACCTCTCACCATTACCAATAACAGAGGGGGTATGATCCTTGTTCCTCTGTAACTTTCTCATTCATCATCATTCACGATTCAATCATGACTATTCAAAATCACTGTAGCGTCCACATGAATGTAGAAGTGTTCAGAAACATATTCTATTCTTACTGACAATACAAGTGAAGTGACTCCAAAATGACAGGACATTATTCACCATTCAGTTTCTATTGGGAAAAACATCATCCAACACACAACCAAGACAAACTGCAAATGCATTCAACACGTTTGTAGAATCACAAGCTTGATGTAATCACTGCAGGCAAAGAATATTGGACCAAATACTAAACTTAAGGCTACTTTAATACAATATAAGTGAATATGTCCAAATTATTAAGACTTTTTCAAATGGGAGAAATAGATACATAAAGTGCTTTCATTTCTAAACAGTAACACAGATATGTATTAAAAACCTCAAATAAAAGGTTATATTACATACTGTCACCTCATATGAAACATTTGATCTCAAATCCAAAATGCTGGAGCATAACACCAAATTTAAAACTTTAAGCTTCACTGTCCAAACACATATGGTGTGGACTATGTGTGCCTGGTAAACACATGTGGATCTGGTGAACAGTTATCACTTGTTGACCAACTACAGGAATACTGACCTCAGAGTCTCCAGTTTACAGTGGGGATTCCCCAGTCCAGCAGAGAGCAGCTTCACTCCTGAATCCTTCAGGTCATTGTTACTCAGATCCAGCTCTCTCAGGTGTGAGGGGTTTGACTTCAGAGCTGAGACCAGAGAAGCACAGCCTTCCTCTGTGACTAGACAGCCTGACAGCCTGCAAAGAGTCAAATCATATTATAACCACACTGCTATTATTTGGTGGTGAAAATATTGGCAGTATATTTTTTCAACATATTCAGATATATCAGTGTCCTGAAACCTGCCATATCTATTAATAAATTAATGAACGTTTTATTATTAGAAATGATCATATATTGATTGTAGAGAGAAACATGTATAGTACAAATATTTGAGTAGACTGACCAGAGCAGTTTAAAAAGCAGTATCAGTCAAAAGACAGACAGTGAGGTATCAGATTTAGATTGTATTGAATATACAGTCCACACCATATCTATTTTGATAAAGATAACATTTTAAAGTGGCTCTATACTCCAGCATTTTGGATTTGAGATCAAATGTATTCATATGAGGTGACAGTATATAATGTCACCTTTTATTTGAGGGTATTTTCATACATATCTGTTTCACCGTTTAGAAATGAAAAGCACTTTATGTATCTAGTCCCCATTTGAAGAAGTCATAAGTATTTTGACCAATTCACTTACAGTGTATTAAAGTAGTCAAAAGTTGAGTATTTGGTCCCAAACTCATTGGTTGCATTTGCAGTTTGTTTTGGTTGTGTTTAGGGTTATGTTTTGTCCGATAGTAACTGAATGGTGGATGATGACTGGAGTAAATTTCTGTCTAAGTGAGTAGATAACATGTTTCTAAACACTACTAAATTAATCCTGATGATGACATGATTAATAAAAATCATGAATGAATCATGAATAATAATGAGTGAGAAAGTTACAGAGGCTACAACAAAACATGCTAACCTCTCACCATTACCAATAACAGAGGGGGTATGATCCTTGTTCCTCTGTAACTTTCTCATTCATCATCATTCACGATTCAATCATGACTATTCAAAATCACTGTAGCGTCCACATGAATGTAGAAGTGTTCAGAAACATATTCTATTCTTACTGACAATACAAGTGAAGTGACTCCAAAATGACAGGACATTATTCACCATTCAGTTTCTATTGGGAAAAACATCATCCAACACACAACCAAGACAAACTGCAAATGCATTCAACACGTTTGTAGAATCACAAGCTTGATGTAATCACTGCAGGCAAAGAATATTGGACCAAATACTAAACTTAAGGCTACTTTAATACAATATAAGTGAATATGTCCAAATTATTAAGACTTTTTCAAATGGGAGAAATAGATACATAAAGTGCTTTCATTTCTAAACAGTAACACAGATATGTATTAAAAACCTCAAATAAAAGGTTACATTACATACTGTCACCTCATGAAACATTTGATCTCAAATCCAAAATGCTGGAGCAAACACCTCTCAAATTTAAAACTTTAAGCTTCACTGTCCAAACACATATGGTGTGGACTATGTGTCCCTGGTAAACACATGTGGATCTGGTGAACAGTTATCACTTGTTGACCAACTACAGGAATACTGACCTCAGAGTCTCCAGTTTACAGTGGGGATTCCCCAGTCCAGCAGAGAGCAGCTTCACTCCTGAATCCTTCAGGTCATTGTTAGTCAGATCCAGCTCTCTCAGGTGTGAGGGGTTTTGACTTCAGAGCTGAGACCAGGAAAGAAGCACAGCCTTCCTCTGTGACTAGACAGCCTGACAGCCTGCAAAGAGAGTCAAATCATATTAAAAACCACACTGCTATTCTTTGGTGGTGAAAATAGTGGCAGTATATTTTTTCAACATATTCAGATACATCAGTGTCCTGAAACCTGCCATATATATTCATAAATGAATGTATCATTATTAGAAATTATCAGATTATTGCTTCTAGATAGAAACATGTATAGTACAAATATTTGAGTAGACTGACCAGAGCAGTTTAAAAAGCAGTATCAGTCAAAAGACAGACGTTGAGGTATCAGATTTAGATTGTATGAGTATACAGTCCACACAATATCTAGTTTGACAGAGAAGCTAACATTTTAAATGAAAGCACTTTATGTATCTAGTCCTACCATTTGAAGAAGTCAAAAGGATTCTGACCAATTCACTTCAAGTCTATTAAAGTAGTCAAAGGTTTAGTATTTGGTCCCAAACTCGTTGGTTGCATTTGCAGTTTGTTTTGGTTGTGTTTAGGGTTATGTTTTGTCCAATAGTAACTGAATGGTGGATGATGACTGGAGTAATTTTTCTGTCTAAGTGAGTAGATAACATGTTTCTAAACACTACTAAATGAATCCTGATGATGACATGATTAAGAAAAAATCATGAATGAATCATGAATAATAATGAGTGAGAAAGTTACAGAGGCTACAACAAAACATGCTAACCTCTCACCATTACCAATAACAGAGGGGTATGATCCTTGTTCCTCTGTAACTTTCTCATTCATCATCATTCACAATTAATTCATGATAATTCATAATCATGGTAGCATCCACATGAATGTAGAAGTGTTCAGAAACATATTTCATTCTTACTGACAATACAAGTGAAGTGACTCCAAAATGACAGGACATTATTCACCATTCAGTTTCTATTAGAAAAACATCATCCAAAACAGAACCAAGACAAACTGCAAATGTATTCAACAAGTTTGTAGAATCACAAGCTTGATGTAATCTATTGCAGGCAGAGTATATTGGACCAAACACTAAACTTTGGACTAAATTAATTTGTCCAAATAATGAAATACTTTTTCAAATGGGAGAACTAGATGCATTAAGTGCTTTCATTTCTAAACGGTAAAATATATATGAATATCCTCAAATAAAGGTGACATTACATACTGTTGCCTAATATGAAACATTCTATCTCAAATCCAAAATGCTGGAGCATAGCACCAAATGTAAAACTGTAAGCTTCACTGTCCAAACACATATGGTGTGGACTATGTGTGCCTGGTAAACACATGTGGATCTGTTGAACAGTTATCACTTGTTGACCAACCACAGGGAATACTGACCTCAGAGTCTCCAGTTTACAGTGGGGATGCCCCAGTCCAGCAGAGAGCAGCTTCACTCCTGAATCCTTCAGGTCATTGTTACTCAGATCCAGCTCTCTCAGGTGTGAGGGGTTTGACTTCAGAGCTGAGACCAGAGAAGCACAGCCTTCCTCTTTGACTAGACAGCCTGACAGCCTGTAAAGAGTAAAATCATATTAAAACCACACTGCTATTCTTTGGTCGTGAAAATAGTGGCAGTATATTTTTTCAACATATTCAGATACATCAGTGTCCTGAAGCCTGCCATATCTATTCATAAATGAATGTATCATTATTAGAAATTATCAGATTATTGCTTCTAGATAGAAACATGTATAGTACAAATATTTGAGTAGACTGACCAGAGCAGTTTAAAAAGCAGTATCAGTCAAAAGACAGACAGTGAGGTATCAGATTTAGATTGTATTGAGTATTCAGTCCACACCATATCTATTTTGACAGAGAAGCTAACATTTTAAATGAAAGCACTTTATGTATCTAGTCCCCCCATTTGAAGAAGTCATAAGTATTCTGACCAATTCACTTCAAGTGTATTAAAGTAATCAAAGGTTTAGTATTTGGTCCCAAACTCGTTGGTTGCATTTGCAGTTTGTTTTGGTTAAAGTTTTGGGTTATGTTTTGTCCGATAGTAACTGAATGGTGGATGATGACTGGAGTAATTTTCTGTCTAAGTGAGTAGATAACATGTTTCTTAACATTACTAAATGAATCCTGATGATGCCATGATTAATAAAAATCATGAATGAATCATGAATAATAATGAGTGTGAAAGTTACAGAGGCTACAACAAAACATGCTAACCTCTCACCATTACCAATAACAGAGGGGGTATGATCCTTGTTCCTCTGTAACTTTCTCATTCATCATCATTCACAATTCATTCATGATTATTCATAATCATGGTAGCATCCACATGAATGTAGAAGTGTTCAGAAACATATTTTATTCTTACTGACAATACAAGTGAAGGTGACTCCAAAATGACAGGACATTATTCACCATTCAGTTTCTATTAGGAAAAACACAATCCAAAACAGAACCAAGACAAACTGCAAATGTATTCAACAAGTTTGTAGAATCACAAGCTTGATGTAATCATTGCAGGCAGAGTATATTGGACCAAACACTAAACTTTGGACTAAATTAATTTGTCCAAATAATGAAATACTTTTTCAAATGGGAGAACTAGATGCATTAAGTGCTTTCATTTCTGAACGGTAAAATATGTATGAATATCCTCAAGTAAAAGGTGACATTACATACTGTTGCCTAATATGAAACATTCTATCTCAAATCCAAAATGCTGGAGCATAGCACCAAATGTAAAACTGTAAGCTTCACTGTCCATACACATATGGTGTGGACTATGTGTGCCTGGTAAACACATGTGGATCTGGTGAACAGTTATCACTTGTTGACCAACTACAGGAATACTGACCTCAGAGTCTCCAGTTTACAGTGGGGATTCCCCAGTCCAGCAGAGAGCAGCTTCACTCCTGAATCCTTCAGGTCATTGTTACTCAGATCCAGCTCTCTCAGGTGTGAGGGGTTTGACTTCAGAGCTGAGACCAGAGAAGCACAGCCTTCCTCTGTGACTAGACAGCCTGACAGCCTGAAAAGAGTCAAATCATATTAAAACCACACTGCTATTCTTTGGTGGTGAAAATAGTGGCAGTATATTTTTACAACATATTCAGATACATCAGTGTCCTGAAACCTGCCATATCTATTCATAAATGAATGTATCATTATTAGAAATTATCAGATTATTGCATCTAGATTGAAATATGTATAGTACAAATATTTGAGTAGACGGACCAGAGCAGTTTAAAAAGCAGTATCAGTCAAAAGACAGACGTTGAGGTATCAGATTTAGATTGTATGAGTATACAGTCCACACCATATCTAGTTTGACAGAGAAGCTAACATTTTAAATGAAAGCACTTTATGTATCTAGTCCCCCCATTTGAAGAAGTCAAAAGTATTCTGACCAATTCACTTCAAGTGTATTAAAGTAGTAAAGGTTTATCATTCGGTCCCAAACTCGTTGGTTACATTTGCAGTTTGTTTTGGTTGTGTTTAGGGTTATGTTTTGTCCAATAGTAACTGAATGGTGGATGATGACTGGAGTAATTTTCTGTCTAAGTGAGTAGATAACATGTTTCTAAACATTACTAAATGAATCCTGATGATGCCATGATTAATAAAAATCATGAATGAATCATGAATAATAACGAGTGTGAAAGTTACAGAGGCTACACCAAAACATGCTAACCTCTCACCATTACCAATAACAGAGGGGGTATGATCCTTGTGCCTCTGTAACTTTCTCATTCATCATCATTCACAATTAATTCATGATTATTCATAATCATGGTAGCATCCACATGAATGTAGAAGTGTTCAGAAACATATTTTATTCTTACTGACAATACAAGTGAAGTGACTCCAAAATGACAGGACATTATTCACCATTCAGTTTCTATTAGGAAAAACATCATCCAAAACAGAACCAAGACAAACTGCAAATGTATTCAACAAGTTTGTAGAATCACAAGCTTGATGTAATCATTGCAGGCAGAGTATATTGGACCAAACACTAAACTTTGGACTAAATTAATTTGTCCAAATAATGAAATACTTTTTCAAATGGGAGAACTAGATGCATTAAGTGCTTTCATTTCTAAACGGTAAAATATATATGCATATCCTCAAATAAAAGGTGACATTACATACTGTTGCCTAATATGAAACATTCTATCTCAAATCCAAAATGCTAGAGCATAGCACTAAATGTAAAACTGTAAGCTTCACTGTCCAAACACATATGGTGTGGACTATGTGTGCCTGGTAAACACATGTGGATCTGGTGAACAGTTATCACTTGTTGACCAACTACAGGAATACTGACCTCAGAGTCTCCAGTTTACAGTGGGGATTCCCCAGTCCAGCAGAGAGCAGCTTCACTCCTGAATCCTTCAGGTCATTGTTACTCAGATCCAGCTCTCTCAGGTGTGAGGGGTTTGACTTCAAAGCTGAGACCAGAGAAGCACAGCCTTCCTCTGTGACTCCACAGCCTGACAGCCTGCAAAGAGTCAAATCATATTAAAACCACACTGCTATTCTTTGGTGGTGAAAATAGTGGCAGTATATTTTTACAACATATTCAGATACATCAGTGTCCTGAAACCTGCCATATCTATTCATAAATGAATGTATCATTATTAGAAATTATCAGATTATTGCATCTAGATTGAAATATGTATAGTACAAATATTTGAGTAGACGGACCAGAGCAGTTTAAAAAGCAGTATCAGTCAAAAGACAGACGTTGAGGTATCAGATTTAGATTGTATGAGTATACAGTCCACACCATATCTATTTTGACAGAGAAGCTAACATTTTAAATGAAAGCACTTTATGTATCTAGTCCCCCCAGTTGAAGAAGTCAAAAGTATTCTGACCAATTCACTTCAAGTCTATTAAAGTAGTCAAAAGTTTAGTATTTGGTCCCAAACTCGGTGGTTGCATTTGCAGTTTGTTTTGGTTGTGTTTAGGGTTATGTTTTGTCCGATAGTAACTGAATGGTGGATGATGACTGGAGTAATTTTCTGTCTAAGTGAGTAGATAACATGTTTCTAAACATTACTAAATGAATCCTGATGATGCCATGATTAATAAAAATCATGAATGAATCATGAATAATAATGAGTGTGAAAGTTACAGAGGCTACAACAAAACATGCTAACCTCTCACCATTACCAATAACAGAGGGGGTATGATCCTTGTTCCTCTGTAACTTTCTCATTCATCATCATTCACGATTCATTCATGACTTTTCAAAATCACTGTAGCGTCCACATGAATGTAGAAGTGTTCAGAAACATATTCTATTCTTACTGACAATACAAGTGAAGTGACTCCAAAATGACAGGACATTATTCACCATTCAGTTTCTATTGGGAAAAACATCATCCAAAACACAACCAAGACAAACTCCAAATGCAATCAACAAGTTTGTAGAATCACAAGCTTGATGTAATCACTGCAGGCAAAGAATATTGGACCAAATACTAAACTTAAGGCTACTTTAATACAATATAAGTGAATATGTCCAAATTATTAAGACTTTTTCAAATGGGAGAAATAGATACATAAAGTGCTTTCATTTCTAAACAGTAACACAGATATGTATGAAAAACCTCAAATAAAAGGTGACATTACATACTGTCACCTCATATGAAGCATTTGATCTCAAATCCAAAATGCTGGAGCATAACACCAAATTTAAAACTGTAAGCTTCACTGTCCAAACACATATGGTGTGGACTATGTGTGCCTGGTAAACACATGTGGATCTGGTGAACAGTTATCACTTGTTGACCAACTACAGGAATACTGACCTCAGAGTCTCCAGTTTACAGTGGGGATTCCCCAGTCCAGCAGAGAGCAGTTTCACTCCTGAATCCTTCAGGTCATTGTTACTCAGGTCCAGCTCTCTCAGGTGTGAGGGTTTGACTTCAGAGCTGAGACCAGAGAAGCACCAGCCTTCCTCTGTGACTCCACAGCCTGACAGCCTGACGAGAGATCATCATGATTTCACAAACACACTGTTAATTCAACACCAGTAGTGTAGAAGGACAATGGCAGATGCATTTGGTTTATTCTCTTAAACAACATATATATTAATCTTCTGTCTCCTAGAATTGTATGGTCATATTGTTATACTAATATGAACGTCAATGCATTAATTCAATATGTTTCTCAATATATATTATATACATATTATAATACATATATTTCTCTAAACTGAATATTTCTTCCTGATGATTAGTACTTAAATGTAGGGGTGTAACGATCCATCTACTACATCGATGTATCGATTTATATTCATATGATCCAACTACATCGATCTGTGCTCAGGCGAGTTGGCCTTTTGGTCAACATATACTCGATCTAACATCGTTTTAAAATGTAATAAATCGATTGTATCGATACTAGAAATAACCCATTGGATTTAAGCACGTCAGACTTTATATGCAGGGGTGCACATAACTGGTACGCAGATACGCAAGCGCGACAAAAATCAGGAATGCGTAATGCCACTTGTGTTACTACGCGCCTTTTGCGATCTTGGACCGATCTTCTCATCTAACCTTACACATGACATGTTGCTTGTCAACTACTGTCAGGGATGTCCAAAAAAGCAACAGACATTAAGCAGCTTCTTTGGCGTTTCGCCACCACAAAGAAACGCCAACTGGAGCCAGAGCCGAAGAAAATAATTTTTTTCGGGAAAAGTGGCTCCAAGATGTGCAGTGGCTTGAAGCTAACGATGAGCGCACTGAAATGTGGTGCAAGATTTGCCGCTCAAATCCACATCTAGAAGACAAAACAGGTGCATTTTTATAAAGGCTCAAAGAATTTCAACCATCCTTTATTTGACCAACATGAAAAGAGCAAGGAGCACACGAATGTGGCGCAAGCCATTGCTAAAAGCTAGCCGAGAATAAATGTCCAGTCGCCCACTTGCCAGATGGCGAGACAAGCTGAATGAAGAACAGCGGCAAGCTCTGTTTAATATTTGTATCTTTCCATAAAGCTAAACACGCATGTCCCATGTCTTCCTATTCTGAGGATGTTCCTTTACTGAATGTTTTTTGATGGATCTGAGGACATCACAAAAACTGAGCAGGGAATAGTTTACATTGTGTCTGTGTCCAGCAACGAAGAGTTTACTTCGGACTTTATTGGACTGATTGAATTGGGTGCTGACCGAACCGCACAGGCCATAACAGACGGACTTGTGAGACTTTTCCAGGACACAGGCTTGGATGACTGGACAACAAAGTTGGTCGCTGTGTGCACAGACGGGGCTGCTGTCAACGTAGGTATGGGTAAGTTTCATAATACCAGATGGTCTGCATGGAGGCATGAAACACTGTTAAAAATATCAAGACTATTGCCAGCCATTAAAATGCAGCTGGTTACCAGGTATTTATTTCAGTCACACTGGTTGAATTTTTTGGCTAAAAGGTTACTGAATCGATTTCAAGTCACTGAATCGTTTCGGATCGTATCGTTCTAAATGAACCAATATCGTCCTTGAATCGTATCGACAACCACGAATCGTGATACAAATCGAATCGTTGTTAAAACGAATCGTTACACCCCTACTTAAATGTCATGTTATGTACTCACAGAGCAGCTCTGGAGGCTTTGACCACTGGCAGCAGCCTCAGAAGACCTTCCTCTGATCCAGAGTATTTCTTCAGGTCAAACACATCCAGCTCATTTTCTGAAGTCAGCAACACAAAGACCAGAGCTGACCACTCTGCAGGTGACAGGTTGGCTTCTGAGAGACTTCCTGATCTCAGGTAGCTTTGGATCTCCTCCACTAGAGAATGGTCATTCAGTTCATTCAGACAGTGGAACAGATTGATGCACCTCTCTGAAGAGGGATTCTTCCTGATCTTCTCCTTGATGTACTTGACTGTTTCTTCATGGCTCTGTGAGCTGCTTCTTGTCTTTGTCAGTAGACCTCGTAAGTGCTTCTGATTGGACTCCAGTGAGAGGCCCAGAAGGAAGCGGAGGAACAGGTCCAGGTTTCCCGTCTCACTTTGTAAGGCTTTAACCACAGCACTCTTGTAGAAAGTAACTTCAGGCTTGTTGTCTCTGAACAGCGAAGAAAAGTTGCTTGACTTTGATTGAGGTTTGTCCATTAGATTCTCATTGTTGTTGATGAATGAGAGGAAGACATATACAGCAGCCAGAAACTCCTGAATGCTCAGATGCACGAAGCAGTACACCTTGTCCTGGTACAGCCCACATTCCTCTGTAAAGATCTGTGTGCACAATCCTGAGTACACTGAGGCTTCATTGACATCAATGCCAGCCTCTTTCAGGTCTTCTTCATAGAAAATCAGATTGCCCTTCACAAGCTGTTGAAAAGCCAGTTTTCCCAATGACAGAATGCTCTCTTTATTCCAGTGTGGACCTGTCTCTTCTTTCCCAAGATACTTTTCATTCCTCTGTTTGGTATGAAACTCCACAAGGTGTGAGTACATCTCAGTCAGAGTCTTGGGCAACTCTTCTCTCTTATGTTTCAGCATGTGTTCAAGGACTATTGCAGAAATCCAACAGAAGACTGGAATGTGGCACATGATGTGGAGGCTCCTTGATGCCGTTATGTGTGAGATGATTCTGCTGGCCAGATCCTCATCACTGAATCTCTTCCTGAAGTACTCCTCCTTCTGTGGGTCATTGAACCCTCGTACCTCTGTCACCTGGTCAACACACCCTGAAGGGATCTTATTGGCTGCTGCAGGTCGGGTAGTTATCCAGAGGAGAGCAGAGGGAAGCAGATTTCCCTTGATGAGATTTGTCAGCAGAACATCCACTGAGGTTGACTTTGTGACTTCACAACAGATCTTGTTCTTCTGGAAGTCTAGGGGCAGTCGGCACTCATCCAGACCATCAAAGATGAACAGAACTTTGTACTTGTCGTAGTTGGAGATTCTTGATTTTTTGGTTTCCTTTGAGAAGTGATTGAGAAGTTCAATGAAAGTGTGTTTTTCCTTTTTCATCAAATTCAGCTCCCGAAAAGGGAATGAAAATACAAATTGGACATCCTGATTTGCTTTTCCTTCAGCCCAGTCCAGAATGAACTTCTGCACAGAGACTGTTTTTCCAATGCCAGCGACTCCCTTTGTCAGCACAGTTCTGATGAGTTTGTCTTGTCCAGTTAAGGGTTTGAAGATGTCGTTACATTTGACTGCAGTCTCTGGTCTTGCTTGTTTCCTGGTTGTTGTCTCAATCTGTCTCAGCTCATGTTCATTATTGACCTCTCCTGTTCCACCCTCTGTGATGTAGAGCTCTGTGTAGATCTTATTGAGAAGTGTTGGGTTTCCTTGTTTAGCGATCCCCTCAAATACACATTGAAACTTCTTCTTTAGATTAGATTTGAGTTCACGTTGGCAAATCACAGCAAGCTCATCTGAATCTAGAAATAACACAGAGGATATTAATATTACGTATGTTTTAAAGCCTACAGTATTCTAGGACTGTAACGATCCCGGCAGTCTGAGTCGGGTCCTGTCTGGTGACTAGTTTTTCCTGTTCGTGATCTCCAGTTTCCCGAGGGTTCGGGAACGCTCCGGGGAGCTCTCTTGTTTTCCGCACCTGCATCCCATCAGCAATCTGCACACCTGGTCCTGATCATCACCCTTCTTAGGCTCTGGCCAAACATCCAGTTCCTGCCGGATCGTTAGCCATGAACAGTATGTTTGTCAGCGTATCAGCCTTGAGTTCTAGCGTTAGTTTTGTTGTTTTGCACCTTGTTGAATTGCTGTGTACTCACCTCCGTTTTGTTCTGTCTGCAGTCTCTCACCCCGAACCTTCACCCAACCTCTGCCTGATGGTCGGGCGGCTGCCGAGCCATGTCTGGACCTACCACTGCACCCTCAACAACCCATCCACGCCACCCGCTCTGTCCCTGGATTATTCAGCCTCACTCGGGAGTCAATTAATAAACACTCACCTTTTCCTCTAAGTACCTTGTCCTGGTCTGCTTCTGGGTTCTGGCGTAGTATACCGTGACAGAACGATCCGGCCAGTAATGAACCCAGCGGACCTGGACTCTGTTCGCCATGCCATTACCCATCAGGAGAAGATGTTGGGCCATCATAGCACGGTACTACAGGAGATCGCGTTGTCAGTTCGGAACCTTTCTACCGGTCTGACGGAGGTCCAGAACCAACGCAAGTTTCCGGTGGAGGATCCACTACGGTCTCCCCCATCTCGCCTGCCGCTTCGGGAGCTGTGTCCTTCCGTGAGCCCGAGGTTCGACGCCGGATAGATATGAGGGGGAGCTGGGGAAGATGCCGTTCCTTCCTTATGCAGTGTGGATTAGTGTTCGATCTACAGCCCTACTCTTATGCCACAGACAAGGCTAGGATAGCCTTTTGTGATTGCGTTGCTGCGTGGTCGGCGCTGGAGTGGGCTTCAGCCGTTTGGGAACGACAAGACCCCTGCATGGCTTCATACCAGGGGTTCACGGCCGAGATGAGGAAGCTCTTCGACCATTCCGTCCGAGGGAGGGACGCAGCTAGGCGCCTGTTTTCGCTTCACCAAGGAACTCGCAGCGTGGCCGACTTCGTGATCGAGTTCAAGACGTTGGCTGTGGAGAGTGGGTGGAACGAGGAGTCTCTGCAAGCGGCCTCTTACCAGGGTCTGTCGGAGCAGCTCAAGGATGAGTTGATCTCCTATCCGGAGCCTAGTGACCTGGACAGCTTGGTAGCCTTGTCTATTCGGGTGGATAATCGAGTCCGAGAGCGAAGGAGGGAGAAGCAATGGGGTCCGTCCAATCGATCAGCTTCTCAGTTCCCAGTCGGGTCGGGTGGTGGACCAGAACACGTCGATCATTCCTCCTCCACAATGGATTAGTGGAGAGGTCCTCTCTCCGATTCTGAACCCATGCAAGTGGGGGCGGCACGGGTTAACCAAGGAGGAGCGTCAACATAGACGTCAGACCAACTGCTGCCTCTACTGTGGTAGCTCGGGACATTACATCTCCACCTGTTCCCGGCGGTCGTCAAACTGCCCGGCTCGCTAAAGTTGGGAGGACTTTTAGCGAGCCAGTTTCAACCTCTCAGTACCTCTGTCAGACCCCGTTTCCCGGCTACCCTTGTGAACAGGAATCAGAGCTTAGCGCTTAACGCTTTTATCGATTCAGGTGCCGGGGGAAGCTTTCTTGATGCCGAGTTGGTGGAACAGCTGGGGCTTTCCAAGGAGCAATTGCCGGAAGCCATTGAAGCGACCACTCTGAACGGCAGTAGTCTGGCACGTATCACGATGAGGACTGAACCCGGTTAAGATGCGGTTGTCGGGGGAATCATTCTGAGATGATTTCATTCTTCATTCTGCCGTCTTCCCATGTTCCTCTGGTCCTTGGATACCCCTGGCTGAAGGAACACAATCCCACGTTCGATTGGGTGACGGGCAAGGTAACGAGTTGGAGCCTTGATTGTCATGCTAACTGTCTCAAGACTGCCTGCCCCCATTCGGTTCCCAGTCAGGTGATTGAGGCTAAACCCCCAGATTTGTCCCTGGTTCCCGAGACATATCACGATTTGGGGAAGTTTTTCAGTAAGCAGAAGGCTCTGTCACTCCCTCCCCACCCGACCATATGATTGTGCCATCAACCTGGTCCCTGGAGCTGTCTACCCCAAGGGAAGGTTATACAGCATCTCCCGACCTGAACGTGAGGCGTTGGAGACCTACATCAAGGAGTCCCTAGCTGCTGGTCTCGTTAGCCCCTCGTCATCGCCCCTGGGGGCAGGATTCTTCTTTGTGGGTAAGAAGGATGGCTCTCTTCGACCGTGTATTGATTATCGGGGGTTGAATGACATCACGATCAAGAACAAGTATCCCCTGCCCTTGATGAGTTCTGCCTTCGACTCCTTACAGGGTGCTACGGTGTTCACCAAGCTAGACCTACGCAATGCGTATCACCTGGTCCCGGATCAGAGGGGGGCGAGTGGTTGACGGGTTTCAATACACCGATGGGTCACTTGAGTATCAGGTGATGCCGTTTGGACTGACCAATGCTCCAGCGGTATTCCAGAGTATGGTGAACGACGTCCTGAGAGATATGATCGGTCTCTTTGTGTTTGTTTACCTGGATGACATTCTGATCTTCTCGAAGGAACCTTCCGACCACGTCCAGCATGTCCGGCAGGTGCTGCAGCGATTGTTGGAGAATCGCCTGTTCGTGAAGGCCGAGAAGTGCGAGTTTCACGCCCACACGACATCCTTTCTCGGGTACATCATCTCCAGGGGAGAGATTAGGATGGACCAGGAGAAGGTTAGAGCGGTTCTGGAATGGGTCCAGCCCGGTACGAGATTGCAGCTCCAGAGATTTTTGGGGTTTGCGAATTTCTACCGCAGATTCATCCGGGATTACAGCCGTGTGGCCGCTCCGTTAACTGCCTTGACTTCCAGTATCAGGACCTTCAAGTGGAATCCGGAGGCGGATCGAGCGTTTCTGGATTTGAAGAGGCGATTCACCAACGCACCGATTCTCTCTCAACCGGACACGGCCCGTCAGTTCGTCGTTGAAGTGGACCGCGTCTGATGTGGGAGTTGGCGCCATCCTGTCGCAGCGATGCTCCACGGACAGTAAACTCCATCCCTGCGCCTACTAATCTCGTCGCCTTTCGCCTGCGGAGAGGAATTACGATGTGGGTAACCGGGAGCTTCTCGCGGTGAAACTTGCCTTGGAGGAGTGGCGCCACTGGTTGGAGGGCGGAGCAACCGTTTATTGTCTGGACTGACCACAAGAATCTTGCTTACGTGCAATCGGCTAAACGTCTCAACTCCCGTCAGGCCAGGTGGGCGTTGTTTTTCGGACGATTCAAGTTTGCCCTGACGTTCCGACCTGGATCTAAGAACGGCAAGGCGGACGCCTTGTCCCGGATGTTCTCCAAGACGAGAGGAGAGTGGGTCCAAGACCGAGACAATCCTCCCCGGAACTGCGTCGTGGGGAGCAGTTATGTGGAAGATTGAGGAGGAGGTGCTGGCGGCCCCTCGGACTCAGCCCGGTCCCGGTAACGGTCCACCCGGTCGGTTGTTTGTGCCTGAGTCGGTTCGTCCTGCTGTCCTCAAATGGTCCCACGCCAGCAAGATGGCTTGTCACCCTGGCGTGGCTCGGACAATGGCGTTTCTTCGCAGACGTTTTTGGTGGCCTGCCATGGCCGAGGATACTCAGGGTTTTGTTGCTGCCTGTCCAGTGTGTGCGCAGAATAAGAGTACCAATCGGCCCAGCTCTGGACTACTTCACCCCCTTCCTATTCCCGGCGACCATGGTCGCATCTGGCCCTGGACTTCGTCACTGGGTTGCCCGCTTCTGAGGGGAACACGGTCGTTCTGACGATCGTGGACAGATTCAGCAAAGTTCGCCCACTTTGTGCCTATTGCCAAGCTTCCCTCTCTCTGCCTCGAGACGTCCGAGATCCTGGTTAGGGAGGTTTTCAGGGTCCACGGGTTGCCCAGTGATATCGTTTCCGACCGTGGCCCTCAGTTTACCCTCTGCTGTCTGGAAGTCCTTCTGTTTGGCCATTGGAGCTACAGTCAGTCTCACATCTGGTTTTCACCCCCAATCCAATGGTCAGGCGGAGAGAGCCAACCAGAAGATGGAATCCACGCTACGCTGTCTGGTCTCTTCCAACCCCACCTCCTGGGTCTCTCAGTTGCCTTGGGTTGAGTATGCCCACAATACTCTCCCCTACATCTGCCACTGGGATGTCTCCCTTCCAGTGCCTGTATGGCTACCAACCTCCCTTGTTCCCTTCTCAGGAGAAGGAGCTCTCAGTGCCTTCTGTTCAGGCCCATATTCGTCGTTGCCACCGGACCTGGCATCGGGCCAGAAAGGCACTCCTTAGAGTTTCGGACGGTATCAGCTCCAGGCGAATCGTCGCCGGATCCCCGCTCCCACCTACACCATCGGAGATAGGGTCTGGTTGGCCACACGGGATCTTCCTTTACGGACTGAGTCTAGGAAGTTGTTACCGAAGTTCATTGGTCCGTTTGTGGTGGAGAAGGTGATCAATCCAGTGGCAGTTCGACTCAAACTACCGAGGACGCTCAGAGTCCATCCCACCTTTCATGTCTCCTGCCTCAAGCCTGTCTTCCTCAGTCCTCTGTTGCCTCCTCCGCCTCCTCCTCCTCCTCCTCGGATGATCGGAGGTGGTCCTGCCTACACGGTGCGTCGCATCATGGATTCCAGACGGCGGGGCCGGGGTTTCCAGTATCTCGTGGACTGGGAGGGGTATGGTCCTGAAGAGAGGAGTTGGATTCCGCGGCGACAGGTCCTAGATGCTGACCTCATCAGTGATTTCTACCGCCTCCATCCTGGCGCTCCGGGAGGTCCGCCCGGTGGCGTTCGTCGGAGGGGGGGTACTGTAACGATCCCGGCAGTCTGAGTCGGGTCCTGTCTGGTGACTAGTTTTTCCTGTTCGTGATCTCCAGTTTCCCGAGGGTTCGGGAACGCTCCGTGGAGCTCTCTTGTTTTCCGCACCTGCATCCCATCAGCAATCTGCACACCTGGTCCTGATCATCACCCTTCTTAGGCTCTGGCCAAACATCCAGTTCCTGCCGGATCGTTAGCCATGAACAGTATGTTTGTCAGCGTATCAGCCTTGAGTTCTAGCGTTAGTTTTTGTTGTTTTTGCACCTTGTTGAATTGCTGTGTACTCACCTCCGTTTTGTTCTGTCTGCAGTCTCTCACCCGGAACCTTCACCCAACCTCTGCCTGATGGTCGGCGGCTGCCGAGCCATGTCTGGACCTACCACTGCACCCTCAACAACCCATCCACGCCACCCGCTCTGTCCCTGGATTATTCAGCCTCACTCGGGAGTCAATTAATAAACACTCACCTTTTCCTCTAAGTACCTTGTCCTGGTCTGCTTCTGGGTTCTGGCGTAGTATACCGTGACAAGGACTGTTATGACATTTTAAATTATAATAATTTTTTCGCTTAACTGACTGTATAAATGTTTTCATAATGCATTACAGACTGGTGTGACTGATTATATTATTATTGGTATTATGTCTCTCTCTCTCTCTCTCTCTCTCTCTCTCTCTCTCTCTCTCTCTCTCTCTCTCTCTCTCTCTGTCTAAATTATTCAATACAACACATCCCTGCTGCTACTTGATGAGGTCACTAGGTGTTGTGTTAAGGCTGCTACAGTATCATTGAGTTACACAGCTACTTTAGCTGTACTTTAGCTACAGCTTTTAAATGTTTGTTCTAAAACAGCATTCAACATGAGGCAGACAGCTCTTACTTTTCTCCAGTGTGTCAGCAAGCTCCTTCTGGTTCATTTTCCTCAGGACGTGCAGAGTGATCTTCAGAGCCCCCTCTCTGGCACTGCTCTCCTGCTTCTCATCTTCAGCATCCACCACTTCCTTATCCTGCTTCTGACTCTCAAAGCCTTCTGTGAGTTCTGGACTAAGAATCCTCTTGAACGTCTTCATCTCGTTCTTCACAAATGTCATAATATTCTCTTCAAGCAACTGAAATTAATCAAGTAAATAAGTTAAGCAAGAGAATAAAGGCTTTCTCATTAACACATTAATGAATGATTGACAGATCAACTTTAGTTGAGGTAATCGAAAACAAATGTACATAACAGGACCACATACACTGAATATGGAGGCCAGGTCTGTTTGATGACTCTGGGAAGACTGACCACTGAGAATCTCTGACTCTGATCTCTCTTGTTGGTTTCTGTGGACAAAACATGAGATTACATTTCCTCATTCAGGGAGTACACACACACACACACACACACACACACAGGGAGGGAATGTTGTGTTAGTTTAATATTGTTTTAGGACTATGAAAATGGAAAAAAGATTGGCCTATGGATTATGAAAACAACAAAAATAAATGTGAAAATGGGAGAGGAGAAATGACTAGAGACAGTGTTGTTTAACTCACTGACCATGACCCATGAGTTCTTCTTACCTTTGTTCAGTAGAAAAGTCTCCCTCTCTAAACTGTATAGGTTGAACCATAGACCAGTCACTCTTCATGGACACACAGCTGGGTACAGGGGAGGCTGGTCTCTCCTGCTTGATTGGGCTTCAACACAACAGAGACAAACATTACATCTCTCATCTACTCTGAGCTCAGATGGGGAAACATAAGAAGAGTTTCATTACAAAACGCTATATATCCATTTTCAGAAATGTTCGTAAATTAGCTTTTATTGTTTAAAGAAATTATGAAAGAGATTGGTGTGTTTTTTCTCTAGCTAATCATGGCAGAGAGACAAATAATCCTGTTTTTTTGCATAATGCTATATATCTGCCTCACTCTCAGAGAAATAAGTAGTACTGCTAGGTTTTACACAGTAATAATATATCTGCCTCACTCTCAGAGAAATAAGTAGTACTGCTAGGTTTAACACAGTAATAATATATCTGCCTCACTCTCAGAGAAATATGTAGTACTGCTAGGCTTTACACAGTATTAATATATATTTGCCTCAGTAGTACTGCTAGGATTTACACAGTCAAATGTGACCGACCGGCTCGATTCGGTCTTTTGTAGCAAAATTTGAAATTGTGTTTTTTACAATGGATTAAAGTAGAGACTCAGCTAGAAAAATGTATATCATACACTACAGTTGAGGAACAATGGGAAAGTAATTCTGCTTTGAAAGATGATAAACTTGTTACCTCACTGTTGAGAAAATGGTTTTTGAATGTTTTGGTTCACATACTGGAGAGCTCTTCTTTATCTACAGTGGTGTTACTTTGGTAGATAATGTCACCCATCTAAATAAATAGTATATACAGTGGGGAAAAAAAGTATTTAGTCAGCCACCAATTGTGCAAGTTCTCCCACTTAAAAATATGAGAGAGGCCTGTAATTTCCATCATAGGTACACGTCAACTATGACAGACAAATTGAGAAAGAAAAATCCAGAAAATCACATTGTAGGATTTTTTTATGAATTTATTTGCAAATTATGGTGGAAAATAAGTATTTGGTCACCTACAAACAAGCAAGATTTCTGGCTCTCACAGACCTGTAACTTCTTCTTTAAGAGGCTCTCTCTCTCCTCCACTCGTTACCTGTATTAATGGCACCTGTTTGAACTTGTTATCAGTATAAAGACACCTGTCCACAACCTCAAACAGTCACACTCCAAACTCCAATATGGCCAAGACCAAAGAGCTGTCAAAGGACACCAGAAACAAAATTGTAGACCTGCACCAGGCTGGGAAGACTGAATCTGCAATAGGTAAGCAGCTTGGTTTGAAGAAATCAACTGTGGGAGCAATTATTAGGAAATGGAAGACATACAAGACCACTGATAATCTCCCTCGATCTGGGGCTCCACGCAAGATCTCACCCCGTGGGGTCAAAATGATCACAAGAACGGTGAGCAAAAATCCCAGAACCACACGGGGGACCTAGTGAATGACCTGCAGAGAGCTGGGACCAAAGTAACAAAGCCTACCATCAGTAACACACTACGCCACCAGGGACTCAAATCCTGCAGTGCCAGACGTGTCCCACTGCTTAAGCCAGTACATGTCCAGGCCCGTCTGAAGTTTGCTAGAGTGCATTTGGATGATCCAGAAGAGGATTGGGAGAATGTCATATTGTCAGATGAAACCAAAATAGAACGTTTTGGTAAAAACTCAACTCGTCGTGTTTGGAGGACAAAGAATTCTGAGTTGCATCCAAAGAACACCATACCTACTGTGAAGCATGGGGGTGGAAACATCATGCTTTGGGGCTGTTTTTCTGCAAAGGGACCAGGACGACTGATCCGTGTAAAGGAAAGAATGAATGGGGCCATGTATCGTGAGAATTTGAGTGAAAACCTCCTTCCATCAGCAAGGGCATTGAAGATGAAACGTGGCTGGGTCTTTCAGCATGACAATGATCCCAACACACCGCCCGGGCAACGGGAGTGGCTTCAGTAGAAGCATTTCAAGGGGTCCTGGAGTGGCCTAGCCAGTCTCCAGATCTCAACCCCATAGAAAATCTTTGGAGGGAGTTGAAAGTCTGTGTTGCCCAGCGACAGCCCCCAAAACATCACTGCTCTAGAGGAGATCTGCATGGAGGAATGGGCCAAAATACCAGCAACAGTGTGTGAAAACCTTGTGAAGACTTACAGAAAACGTTTGACCTGTGTCATTTCCAACAAAGGGTATATAACAAAGTATTGAGAAACTTTTGTTATTGACCAAATACTTATTTTCCACCATAATTTGCAAATAAATTCATAAAAATCCTACAATATGATTTTCAGGATTTTTTTTTCTCATTTTGTCTGTCATAGTTGACGTGTACCTATGATGAAAATTACAGGCCTCTCTCATCTTTTTAAGTGGGAGAACTTGCACAATTGGTGGCTGACTAAATACTTTTTTTCCCCACTGTATATATATATATATATATATATATATATATATATATATATATATATATATATATATATATATATATATATATATATATATATATATATATATATATATATATAGTTAACTAAATGTATGGTGTTTTTGGTTTATGTCAGTTTCATTGTGTTTTATGCTATAAATTGTTATTTTATGGTTGTAAGTGGTAAAATGAACTAGAAAATGTAATATTTTGCAATTCTGAGTAATTACTACTTTAGTAAGGATATACACTTTATTCAGTACTACTGCAGTTACTAAATAATTCCAATAGATGGCAACCTAAGACCATGAATGACATTTCAGAAGGTTAGTTTAGTTTTCTCCCTGGATACACCACCACTCCCCCTCACAGGAAAACTCGTGCACACGCTTTTTACTGTCCCTTTCCACACTGCTAACGCAAGAGGAACGACTGAAAAAAGCATTTAACAGATTACTGTGAAATAATATAATGATGATTCATGTTATTATTAGCTGTTTTTATGCTCATGTTTTGAAATTATACTTCATTACTATAACGATTATCAATAAGCCTGAACATTAATTTAGTCACCTCTGGTCGAGAAAAACGTATTTTTCTAGTACATTCATTGTCAGATTCATCAACCAGCAGCGAGCACTCTGCCTTCTAGCACAAGCGAGGGGCATGTTGAGGTACATTTGCTAACCGCGAGGGTTGCATGATGTAATTTATTGGTGGGCTGGAAGACAAACTCTTGTTTTATCTATTCCGAGGTTGTTTAATCGCAATATTAGATATTTAAAAATGCATGTATACTAGGGTTGAGGTTAGCGCATCTGACTAGTGATTATTTACCAGGGGTTCAACACCTGCTATAGTCACTATTTAATTGCTCTTCCAAAAGCAATAGAAGCCTAATACGAGATATATAGCTAACTAAAGTAATGAGTGACCATTTTAGAAAATCATGGGACATATAGTATTTGGTTGCATGCTATTTTATTTCAATCATATTGTTGCTTGTAGCCTATAACTGATGCTTCGTGGTCTTATGCTGCCATCTATTGGAAATATTTAGCAATTATAAATTATAAATTTAAGTACAGACATTTGTGAGGCAGCTGAGAAATAAAGTGTATTAGATCAGTCTCAAACCCCACCATTTTCTATGGCAAAAAACAGTATGGATTTATGGCACTCTTGCTCCTCCTTGTGGCCGTATGTGGGTACTACATAACTCATTCACACATTTACATTTTAGTCATTTAGCAGACGCTCTTACCCAGAGCGACTTACAGTTAGTGAGTGCATACATTATTTATTTATTTTTTCATACTGACCCCCCGTTGGAAGCG
The DNA here is from genome assembly GCF_020615455.1 of Coregonus clupeaformis. Taxonomy (NCBI): domain Eukaryota; kingdom Metazoa; phylum Chordata; class Actinopteri; order Salmoniformes; family Salmonidae; genus Coregonus; species Coregonus clupeaformis. The sequence continues at coordinate 23,151 of NW_025536599.1, forward strand.
AACCCACAACCCTGGCGTTGCAAACGCCATGCTCTACCAACTGAGCTACATCCCTGCCGGCCATTCCCTCCCCTACCGTGGACAACCCTGGGCCAATTGTGCGCCACCCCATGGGTCTCCCGTTCGCGGCCGGCTACGACAGAGCCTGGATTCGAACCAGGATCTCTAGTGCCTTAGACCACTGCGCACCTCGGGAGACCTGACACTGCATGACACTTGCTAGGCTCATAATCTGAGGTAGTAACTGCATCACATCTACTATTCCATTAGCTAGACCACCCGATTAGACAACAATCACCCCATTATACCCGTTTGGTTTGCAAGTCAGTGAACCTGCGCAGCATTCGCTCAATTTGATGCCTACGAACAAAGATTTCGATGCATATCAAATGACTCAGCAGCCATTTAGAAATGACAAGTCGTCAAAAAAATTGTTATTTCTTAATAAAAAAATGTCTTCTGGCTGTTTAAATCGGCCACATCTTGAAAAAGAGGACAGGGACATGCGCTTTGTTTAGATTGTACACTTTTTTCTTAAAACAAATATGGTTAACCATGACCAGAAAATGTTTAATGTTTGATGGCTATCCGCCAGCCATCGCCTCTTAAACTGTGTCTCACCTCACTATAGGTGACCACAACGTGTAATCAGGTGTACAGTGTGCGCACTCACCATGTAGCCGTAACCTTGTTAATAATAAGTTACCTGATGTAAACCTACAGGGTTAACACTCTCTAAGTAGCCGTAACCTTGTTAATAATACGTTACCTGAGGTAAATCTACAGGGTTAACACTCACCAAGTATCCGTAACCTTGTTAATAATAAGTCAGAAATAAACGTTGTAAAAAATGTCACTTGAGGCACCCAGAAAATAATATTCAAAGGTTCAGTCCTTGGACACAGAGGGATTAAACACTAAAGTTACCGTCCATCTAGTGAAGAGAGGAGAACCGGACAGAGGGAGCGTTGGAAGCCAGCATCCGTCAACGAGAGAGGGAGAAGCCCTCCACGGTATTTAACAGGTGGAAGAAACAACCAGGGAGCTCAATCGGTCCACAAGAAATGCAGGCAGCCGGTGATGATGTAGTGGTAGTTAGGATAACTAGGATGCTGCTGGTAGAGTAGCTAGCTTAGCTAGCTGTACCGACTAGCTTGGCTAGCTAGCAGGTCGTTCGTCTGTCCCTCGTCTCGAGGATGATGACAAATCCAGTTAACCGAGTGAAAAGGATCTGGCTACACTCATACTGTCCCTGACCAAAAAGAAAATTGAACAATAAACTTCGGTGTCTCAACACTGTAACAAACTCCGTCGTTATTCCATAATATCACCTCAGGCCACTCTGCGCGTAACTGGACAATATGCTTGGCGCCAAACCGTACGTGGACGCGGATAGTTCCAGAATGCGAACATGAGCAGAGCAACACAATAAATTAAACCCAGTCTTTACAGTGGCTTACGTTAGTAATATTCATATGTATATGTAAAACAAACATTCAAAGTTATTTTATAACAATATTTTGAGATCTGGGCCCATATCCAGAAAGTGTCTCAGAGTAGAAAATTGGTCGTATAAGTGCTGAGAATAAAGACATTTTACTCTTATGGGTATAAATTAAAGCTATGGATGAAGCCTCTAGTCCCACCTAGTCGGCAGATATTTAGGACACCTCATGAGCTGTCCTAACCAGTTAAGAGTTAACAGCAGGTGTCTTGATAATACTATAGAATAATGCAGCGAGTCAGTGGTTCCTGTGCCACATGTAATTTGCTTTTGGAGTAGTTTAAATAATGTTTCTATATTTCTATATGATCAATCCATCAATAAAATAGATCTACATGCAACAGTTTCTCTTCAGCTTTTGACAATGATGTATAATAAGTGTTGGTGATTCAATAGCCTAGTTAATCATTCCATGACTTTTAACACACTATCTATCTATGTTTGGCTCAGTCTGGCAAATTAGTTGGAGCTGTGGCAGGTGTTGGACCTGTGGCCGAAAAGTGTCCAGTTTGAATCCCGGGCCGGGCGCTGGAAAGAACGGGCGGAATTGATCTGATCACTGGAGTGCTGTTGTGTTCACGTCCTCAAAACATTCACCTTTCGTTGGGCCCTTGAGCAAGGCCCTTAACCCCACAACATGCTCTCCATCCAGGGGCGCTGCAATGCAGCTTGGACCTGTGCTGGTCTCAACTGTATGTGTGAGGTCTGCTGTTTGGGGGGTTAAGAACGGAGCAGAATACATGTTTTTGTTGTTTGCTGTAACTAATGGACAAAGTTGTATTGTATTGTAATGTATTGTTTTGTAAAGAAGTCAGCCAGAGTTGACGTGGGACATCGTTCAAACAAAGAGATGCCTCCCCGGCCAACAGTGTGTTTGCATATAACCAAGATCAATTCTACCCCCCATACAATACTTTTATACACAGTAATTACTTTTTTATATATAATAATAATAATAATAATAATAATAATAATAATAATAATAATAATTAATTATACACATTACATTTTGAATAGATACTACTCAGACATCTATAGTGTTTACAGTAATGACTATTACCGATCATGATATTTTTTAATCCCACCCCTCTGCTACTCTCAGCCCCGCCCACCTATCTCCGTAGAACATCCTCTTTTGATTTCCACCTGCCATATTTTTTTCAGCTGCACTGTGATTTCTTACATGCATTTTTAACCTTTCTAGTCGCATAGTATCCACAGACTGTAAGTTAAAGATCAATATTTTTCATTAGGGTATTGTTCTATTGTTGATTGACTGACTATGGCTTTCCAAATCCCCAGCACTGCTATTTCTAAGGATAGTTTTTAATGAATATTGGGATTTTTCAACCATTCCTATTTTCCTATAAATTATATTCTTAGCTAAAAATATTCCTATTTAATAGTAGTAGCCATAATTCATAAATGACACCATGCAGGGTTCTATATGGAGCCATTTTTGGTTCAGGGAAGAAGAACCTCTAGAGTTCTGATTAAAGAACCCTATAAAGGTTTCTATATAGAACGTTTAGTGGTTCCATATATTAAGCAAGCGATAGAACCCTTGTTGTTTAAAACAGGAGTGAAGAGTGTGTTGATTTGTGTCACGATCGTCGGGAAGGAGCGGACCAATACGCAGCGCGTGGAGTGAACATGATGACTTTATTTATAAAGCAACCACGAAAAAACAACAAATGACGATAATGAAGTCCTCAGTGACACAACTGAACTTGGAAACAATAACCCACCAAAACAAAGGTGAAAACTGACAGTTTAAATATGGCTCCCAATCAGAGATAACGAGCCGACAGCTGACACTCGTTACCTCGATTGGGAGTCGTGACTACAACATACAACCACCTAGAAAAACAACCCACAGACCTGCAAACATAGAAATACACCGACAGAACTACCAACATAGAAAAACACCCCAAAGCCCCAACAAAACAACATACACTCTAGCTCACATACAAAAGTCCTAGAGCCAGAGTGTCACAGTACCCCCTAAAGGTGCGCACTCCGGGGCGCACCAGCATACGCTCTAGGGGGAGGGTCTGGGTGGGCGTCTGTCCACGGTGGTGGCTCTGGCCCCGGTCGTGATCCCCACCCCACCACAGTCACAAACTGCTTAGTAGGCGACCGGACTAGGGGACAGCACCTGACTAAGGGGCAGCACCGGACTAAGTGGCAGCACCCGGACTAAGGGCAGCACCGGACCAAGGGGCAGCACCGGACCAAGGGGCAGCACCGGGCTAAGGGGCAGCACCTGACTAAGGGCAGCACCGGACTGAGGGGCAGATCCTGGCTGGCTGGCTCAGGCGGATCCTGGCTGGACGGCTCTGGCGGATCTGGCTGGCGGAAGGCTCTGGCTGATCCTGTCTGGCAGAAGGCTCTGGCTGATCCTGTCTGGCAGAAGGCTCTGGCTGATCCTGTCTGGCAGAAGGCTCTGGCTGATCCTGTCTGGCAGAAGGCTCTGGCTGATCCTGTCTGGCAGAAGGCTCTAGCTGATCCTGTCTGGCGGAAGGCTCTGGCTGATCCTGTCTGGCGGAAGGCTCTGGCTGATCCTGTCTGCGGAAGGCTCTGGCTGATCCTGTCTGGCGGAAGGCTCTGACCGGCGTTGGGGCAGACGGGCAGTTCAGACGGCGTTGGGCAGACGGACAGTTCAGGCCCCGTTGGGCAGACGGGCAGTTCAGACGGCGTTGGGCAGATGGACAGTTCAGACGGCGTTGGGCAGACGGACAGTTCAGGCCCCGTTGGGCAGACGGCAGACTCTGGCCGTCTGAGGCGCATCGTGAGGCCTGGTGCGTGGAATGCCGGAACAGGAGGTACCGGGCTGAGGACACGCATCTCAGGGCTAGTGCGGAGAGAAGCAACAGGGCTTGCTGGACCCTGGGAACGACATGACGCCTAGTGCGGGGGAGCCGGAACAGGGCATGCTGGACCCTGGGGACTCCCATAACGCCTAGTGCGGGGAGCCGGAACAGGGCATGCTGGACCCTGGGGACTCACATACCGCCCTAGTGCGGGGAGCAGCTAACAGGTTATGCTGGACCCTGGGGACTCCCATAACGCCCTAGTGCGGGAGCCGGAACAGGGCATGCTGGACCCTGGGGACTCCCATAACGCCTAGTGCGGAGAGCAGGAACAGGCCGGGGCGGGGCTGGCGGCGCACCGTATCCTGGTGCGAGGAGTAGGAACAGGCCGGGCTGGGCTGGCGACGCGCACCGTATCCCTGGTGCAGTGGCCGAATCCAGGCCGGGCCGGGTTACGGCCCGCACCGTATCCCTGGTGCGTGGAGTAGGAACAGGCCGGGCTGGGCTGGCGACGCGCACCGTATCCCTGGTGCGAGTGGCCGAACAGGCCGGGCAGGTTGGCGGGCGCACCGTATCCCTGATCGCGGAGTAGGAACAGGCCGGGCTGGGCTGGCGACGCGCACCGTATCCCTGGTGCGAGTGGCGGAACAGGCCGGGCAGGTTAGCGGGCACCGATCCCTGGTGCGAGGAGTAGGAACAGGCCGGGCTGGGCTGGCGGCGCGCACCGTATCCAGTGCGAGGGACCGGAACAGGCCGCACCGTACGGGAACACACACTACTGGCTGCACCACGGGACTAGGGAACGGGCCGGACCGAACTGGTTACACACCCCAGTACCTCACGCCGTGCCTCAACACTTTCCCTTCCTGCTTTACCCAGTTGCCCCCTTGACCTGGTAGCCCACTGAATCCGTCCCTTCTCTGCCTCCGTCAGCCCCCTTAACCTGGCAGCCCTCTGACTCTGCCTTGTGGCAGCCTCCTGCTGCTCCGTCGCCCAAGCCATGTGCCCCCCAAAATTTCTTGGGGTTGCCTCTCGTCCTTCCGACGATGATGGCCCCTGCTGATGCCGTTGCTCCTCTCGCGTCGCCTCTCCACCGTCTCGTTCCATGGTCGGCGATCCATACCATCTAGGATCTCCTCCCAAGTCCAGGACCCTTTACCTTCCACCAGTTCCTTCCATGTCCAGACCCTTTGTTCCTGGAGCGCTGCTTTGAGTTCCTTTATGGTGGGTTATTCTGTCACGATCGTCGGAAGGGAGCGGACCAATACGCAGCGCGTGAAGTGAACATGATGACTTTATTTATAAAGCAACCACGAAAAAAACAACAAATGACGATAATGAAGTCCTCAGTGACACAACTGAACTTGGAACAATAACCCACCAAAACAAAGGTGAAAACTGACAGTTTAAATATGGCTCCCAATCAGAGATAACGAGCCGACAGCTGACACTCGTTACCTCCGATTGGGAGTCATTGACTACAACATACAACCACCTAGAAAAACAACCCACAGACCTGCAAACATAGAAATACACCCGACAGAACTACCAACATAGAAAAACACCCCAAAGCCCCAACAAAACAACATACACTCTAGCTCACATACAAAAGTCCTAGAGCCAGAGTGTCACAATTTGATGGTAGTATTGTCAAAATTCCGCTTGTAACAACGATCAGAATTAGTAAAAACAATAAGGTTCTGCATGACAACACATTAGACAATAACTAAGAGTAGAATAAATGATTGTGTCATGCAAAAATTCTATAGATGTGTGTGTGTATGCTGGTAAAGATGTGTCTGTGTGTGTGTGTGTGTGTGTGTGTGTGTATGTGTGTGTGTGTGTGTGTGTGCTGGTGAGACAACCACATATCACAGTCAAATATACAGGATACAAACATTTCATTCCAGCTATATAGCGTTTTGCTTAACAAAAATTAATACGCAAAAATCTATTAATTAAAATCTTAGAACAACAATATTTTACACGCACATGAAGGTACCCATAAGCAATCATTTCTGATGTAAAATAACAAACGTGAAAAAATTGTGGATATAACGTTTTAGAAATAAACTGTCATCTCACCTCTTAGCTTTGGTGTCATGTCCCCCAGAGAGACTCATTTTAGAGGCAGGGACCCCCTCCTCTCTCTCCCCAGAGAGACTAATTTTAGAGGCAGGGCCCCCCTCCTCTCTCTCCCCAGAGAGACTCATTTTAGACCACTGACCCCTAAACAGAGATGCAGAATGTTGGTTGTGTGTTTAACACAGTGACAACTAATTATTGAAGGTCAATTGTTCTATTTTATTCATTATCTCTTAGAAATCAAACATTTACTAACAGACACGTCCAAACAGTCAGGTGATTTAATGCAATCACATGAACACGTAGTCATGACTGATATTTCTCACCTTTTCTCCATGTAGTGGAACTAATAATAATAATAATAATATAATATTAATAATAATAATAATAATACAATAATATTAGTAATTAATAATAATAATGTCTCACTTTCTCTTGTAATAATTCCACTCATTCTAGTGTGTTGCTTTGTTCAACAGGTCTGATATGATTATGATATTATTGAATTTAATTCATAATATCAATGTTAAGAAAAGTACGTTCAGGTTTCATACCAAATTACACAGGAAGTAGGAGCTCATTGTAATTTTGAAAACAACAAATGTTCTGATATTTTGAAAGATTATTTAGAACTATGATACATTAACATTTTTACAAATTGTAAAATCACCACGATATACGAATCCTATAATACGAGATATGAACAATATGTTTTTGAATTTGACTTGCCTACGCCCAATTAGCGCCATTTTGTATGATTGAACTGACACATACCTGTCCCAGGTGAAATGGACTGTTAGATCTGAGTGTTTTACTGTCATTCTCTATACTATAATAACACCATATATTTAATTTCCCTACACACTTTACAATAATCCCTTGGAAGATTCTTACCTTGTAGCCTGTATTCACAACCAGAACATGTCAAATCATTGAGATATTTTTCCATTGTGCTGAGAGAGCACCTTCCTGATGACAAGTGGCTCTGTATCTATGTTCTAGGTACAGTTGATCTTTGGATGCAATAATATCTGGTCAAAGTCTAGTGACTCAATCCCATAGTATAGCATTAACATAACAGTAGTTTAACCTTTGGCCAGTAAAGGCCATGGCATACTATAATATGTAGAATCATTATGATGGATCCAGTTTCCAACATATCTCTAACATTGAAGTATACAATAGGGTCCCAAATTATTAAATTAAATGATTTGATACTAATACAATTGCTCAGAGAAAGAGATTATTTAACAAGTAATACTTTTTTCTCAAAAGGTAGCGGCCAAAATTGACCCCGTTCAATAACTCTCCCTTGCGAACACATTGACATCGATGATGTCGTTCCCCACAGTGACCGTGACGTACATACCCCAACCCAGAAGCCATGGATTACAGGAAACATCCGCACTGAGCTAAAGGGTAGAGCTGCCGCTTTCAGAGGAACGGGACTCTAACCCGGACGCTTATAAGAAATCCCGCTATGACCTCCGACGAACCATCAAACAGGCAAAGAGTCAATACAGGTCTAAGATTGAATCATACTACACTGGCTCTGACGCTCGTCGGATGTGGCAGGGCGTGGAAAACTATTACAGACTACAAAGGGAAGCACAGCCGCGAGCTGCCCAGTGACACAAGCCTACCAGACGAGGCTAAACCACTTCTATGCTCGCTTCGAGGCTAAGCAACACTGAAGCATGCATGAGAGCACCAGCTGTTCGGATGACTATGTGATCACGCTCTCCGTAGCCGATGTGAGTAAGACTTTTAAGCAGGTCCCAACATTCACAAGGCCGCAGGGACAGACAGTTACCAGGACGTGTACTCCGAGCATGTGCTGACCAACTGGCAAGTGTCTTCACTGACATTTTCAACATGTCCCTGACTGAGTCTGTAATACCAACATGTTTCAAGCAGACCACCATAGTCCCCGTGCCCAAGAACTCTAAGATAACCTGCCTAAATGACTACCCGACCCGATAGGCACTGGCGTCTGTAGCCATGAAGTGCTTTGAAAGACTGGTCATGGCTCACATCAGCAGCATAATCCCAGAAACCCTAGACCCACTCCAATTTGCATACCGCCCCAACAGATCCACAGATGATGCAATCTCTATCGCACTCCACACTGCCCTTTCCCACCTGGACAAGAGGAACACCTACGTGAGAATGCTATTCATTGACTACAGCTCAGCATTCAACACCATAGTGCCCTCTAAGCTCATCACTAAGCTAAGGATCCTGGGACTAAACACCTCCCTCTGCAACTGGATCCTGGACTTCCTGAACGGGCCCGCCCCAGGTGGTAAGGGTAGGTAACAACACATCTGCCACACTGATCCTCAACACGGGGCCCCTCAGGGAGTGCGTGCTCAGTCCCCCTCCTGTACTCTCTGTTCACCCATGACTGCATGGCCAGGCACGACTCAACACCATCATTAAGTTTGCCGACGACACAACAGTGGTAGGCCTGATCACCGACAACGATAGAGACAGCCTATAGGAGGAGGTCAGAGATCTGGCCGTGTGGTGCCAGGACAACAACCTCTCCCTCAACGTGACCAAGACAAAGGAGATGATTGTGGACTACAGGAAAAAAAGGAGGACTGAGCAAGCCCCCCATTCTCATCGACAGGGGCTGTAGTGGAACAGGTTGGAGAGCTTCAAGTTCCTTGGTGTCCACATCACCAACGAACTATCATGGTCCAAACACACCAAGACAGTCGTGAAGAGGGCACGACAAAGCCTATTCCCCCTCAGGAGACTAAAAAGATTTGGCATGGGTCCTCAGATCCTCAAAAATTCTACAGCTGCACCATCGAGAGCATCCTGACTGGTTGCATCACCGCCTGGTATGGCAACTGCTTGGCCTCTGACCGCAAGGCACTACAGAGGGTGTGCGTATGGCCCAGTACATCACTGGGGCAAAGCTTCCTGCCATCCAGGACCTCTATACCCGGGCGGTGTCAGAGGAAGGCCCTCAAAATTGTCAAAGACTCCAGCCACCCTAGTCATAGACTGTTCTCTCTGCTACCGCACGTGCAAGCGGTACCGGAGTGCCAAGTCTAGGTCCAAAACACTTCTCAACAGCTTCTACCCCCAAGCCATAAGACTCCTGAACAGCTAATCATGGCTACCCGGACTATTTGCACTGCCCCCACCCCATCCTTTTTACGCTGCTGCTACTCTGCTAAGTATTTATGCATAGTCACTTTAACTTCTCACCCACATGTACATACTACCTCAACTACCTCAACTGCTGGTGCCCCGCACATTGACTCTCTGCGTACCCCCTGTATATATAGCCTCCCCTACTGTCACTTTATTCGCGCATGTGACCAATACAATTTGATTTGATTTGATTTGATTGGGAGTGATATTAGACCATTCCTACATACAGAATCCTTCCAAATGACCAACTACAGGAAGGTAAAGGTACAACTGAACACTGGTAGGACTCTCTCTCTCTCTCTCTCTCTCTCTCTCTCTCTCTTCTCTCTCTCTCTCTCTCTCTTCTCTCTCTCTCTCTCTCTCTCTCTCTCTCTCTCTCTCTCTCTCTCTCTCTCTCTCTCTCTCTCTCTCTCTCTCTCTCTCCCCCCTCCCCCATTACAGCCAGATAAGAGATGATATATCCTCAAACCTTAGACTCATGTCCATCCACATGCTGGATTAAACCTAACCCTAGCTTCAACCCAACTCAATCCCTAACCCTAACCTTATCCCTAGCTCCAAGCAATAGCACTGTGGCAAGGACTTATGCCAAGTTGTTTGGATGAATTGTGATCTGTATGATTTTTAACAAACAACTCCACTCTACTACAAAGTTAATATTCAATGTGATAAAAAACAACTTGTTCCTTACTTTTTATTTTGTTTTTAGAAACCACTTTTCAGACCTTGTTTTCCATTACCACATTTAAATGTACCCCTTGATTTCTGTTGAAATATTTAGTGTTTGTATGTGTATCTTGTTGCCACGTTTCCAGCAGAAGGGATCCAGGTGGGTATCTGAAGTTCAATTGATCCTGATTGTTTACAGGTTTGATGCCAGGAACAACTAGTGAAGATATCGACACACAAGAGCTTTCATTGGTTCTATGGTTGGTTCAGCTAGATATGTATTCTGTACCTCATTATATATCCATCTGTGGTTGGTTCAACTAGATATGTATGCTGTACCTCATTATAGATCCATCTGTGGTTGGTTCAGCTAGATATGTATTATGTACCTCATTATAGATCCATCTGTGGTTGGTTCAGCTAGATATGTATTATGTACCTCATTATAGATCCATCTGTGGTTGGTTCAGCTAGATATGTATGCTGTACCTCATTATAGATCCATCTGTGGTTGGTTCAACTATATATGTATTCTGTACCTCATTATAGATCCATCTGTGGTTGGTTCAGCTAGATATGTATTCTGTACCTCATTATAGATCCATCTGTGGTTGGTTCAGCTAGATATGTATTCTGTACCTCATTATAGATCCATCTGTGGTTGGTTCAGCTAGATATGTATTCTGTACCTCATTATAGATCCATCTGTGGTTGGTTCAACTATATATGTATTCTGTACCTCATTATAGATCCATCTGTGGTTGGTTCAGCTAGATATGTATTCTGTACCTCATTATAGATCCATCTGTGGTTGGTTCAGCTAGATATGTATTCTACCTCATTATAGATCCATCTGTGGTTGGTTCAGTAGATATGTATTCTGTACCTCATTATATATCCATCTGTGGTTGGTTCAGCTAGATATGTATCCTGTACCTCATTATAGATCCATATGTGGTTGGTTCAGCTAGATATGTATTCTGTACCTCATTATAGATCCATCTGTGGTTGGTTCAGTTAGATATGTATTCTGTACCTCATTATAGATCCATCTGTGGTTGGTTCAGCTAGATATGTATTCTGTACCTCATTATAGATCCATCTGTGGTTGATTCAGCTAGATATGTATTCTGTACCTCATTATAGATCCATCTGTGGTTGGTTCAGCTAGATATGTATTCTGTACCTCATTATAGATCCATCTGTGGTTGGTTCAGCTAGATATGTATTCTGTACCTCATTATAGATCCATCTGTGGTTGGTTCAGCTAGATATGTATTCTGTACCTCATTATAGATCCATCTGTCAGCATCGTAAACAATGTCACGTCTAGAGTGTAACACACACACACACAAATCTGTAGGAATGTCACACACACACACTTTATGGAACCACGACTGTCTCACAAAAGTTCCTCTGCATTACAGTCCCGCCTTGTGGTCAGGATCAGTACTGCAGATGTGTCATTCAGGACAGTTTGGAGTGAATGAATGAATTATTATTTCAAAGGTTTTTTATTTATCTAAACATTTTCTTTGTTTATTTTGCTGCAAAATTGTCTTTGTACGGAAAGTGCACACGTACAAGATCCAAGTCACTAGTATTGTTAAAAGCATTTAATAACACAACACTAACAACCAGGCTATACAGTAGAAGATCAGCAGAGACAAAACACAATTTTCATTTCAGAATCCTAGTAGACAATACAGTAGTTGTATTTGGCGTATCACAAAGATTTAGAACAGTAATGGTCATTCGTTCATTAACACAATTATAATTAGTTGGATCCTAAACATATCCCCATTTTCCTTCATCAAGAAAACTGTTGTTGTTTATGAATGACCTTTGTCTGAAGGGGATGACTAGCCTGATGGCCAGTCTGTTCTTGCTTTCTTGACAACTCTTTATGGAATTGTCATGTTTGACTTGACAATGACAAGCTAAGAGTTGACACTACTCTATAGTAAAGCAAAATAAACATTTAAAAGGTTTTTAAAATGTTGGATTTTTCCTAAACGCTGATATCACAGCTTTATCTCTTTGGCACGGAGGAGAAAGTATGAAAACAACAAGCACTCTAACAATGAACTGAGCTCAACAAAGCAACTCAACCCCACTATGTACTAAAGGTGCTTTAACAATGAACTGAGCTCAACAAAGCAACTCAACCCCACTATGTACTAAAGGTGCTCTAACAATGAACTGAGCTCAACAAAGCAACTCAACCCCACTATGTGCTAAAGGTGCTTTAACAATGAACTGAGCTCAACAAAGCAACTCAACCCCACTATGTACTAAAGGTATGTAGACATGTAATAAACATTCAACAGCAAACACTATGTACATCTTTCCACTGGAACCTTGGATTTTCTGTTCTTCTCTGTAGTTTACTCACACATGGGTGTGTATAATGTAGACCTGGGTTCAAATAGGATTTGTTTTCTTACAAATGCCTTAGCTGGGATTTTTTGAGCTTGCCTGGCACAATGAAACCAATGGAATAATCCTAAAAGTGCTAACACTCAAAATGTCATCAAATGCTCAGTGTTTGACAGAAAACAAATACTATTTGAACCCAGGTCTAGTATGTGGTCCTATTAGTTTCCTGTTTCAGATCTGTGTGGTTCAAACCAAATATTAGTTTCCTGATTCAGACCTGTTTAAACCAACTCTTAGTTTCCTGATTCAGATCTGTTTAAACCAACTCTTAGTTTCCTGATTCAGATCTGTTGAAACCAACTCTTAGTTTCCTGATTCAGATCTGTTTAAACCAAGTCTTAGTTTCCTGATTCAGCTCTGTGTGGTTCAAACAAACTATTAGTTTCCTGATTCAGATCTGTTTAAACCAACTCTTAGTTTCCTGATTCAGATCTGTTTAAACCAAGTCTTAGTTTCCTGATTCTGATCTGTTTAAACCAACTCTTAGTTTCCTGATTCAGATCTGTTTAAACCAACTCTTAGTTTCCTGATTCAGATCTGTTTAAACCAACTCTTAGTTTCCTGATTCAGATCTGTTTAAACCAACTCTTAGTTTCCTGATTCAGATCTGTGTGGTTCAAACCAACTCTTAGTTTCCTGATTCAGATCTGTTCAAACCAACTCTTAGTTTCCTGATTCAGATCTGTTCAAACCAACTCTTAGTTTCCTGATTCAGATCTGTTTAAACCAACTCTTAGTTTCCTGATTCAGATCTGTGTGGTTCAAACCAACTCTTAGTTTCCTGATTCAGATCTGTGTGGTTCAAACCAACTATTAGTTTCCTGATTCAGATCTGTGTGGTTCAAACCAACTCTTAGTTTCCTGATTCAGATCTGTGTGGTTCAAACCAACTCTTAGTTTCCTGATTCAGATCTGTTGAAACCAACTCTTAGTTTCCTGATTCAGATCTGTTGAAACCAACTCTTAGTTTCCTGATTCAGATCTGTTGAAACCGACTCTTAGTGTCCTGATTCAGATCTGTTTAAACCAACTCTTCTGACTCATTGTCATGCCATGTATATCTAAAGGAGTTGGCTAAAGCACACACAGATCTGGGACCAGATTAATGTATCCGTGGGTTGCCAGTTAGACTGTTTGTCTGGTCTCTGGTCTGTGGTCAGCAGTGGTGGCTGGTGGCATGGAGGACAGGCTCATAATAATGTCTGGAATAAAATGAATGGAATGGTATCAAACGCATCAAACACATGCGTACAATTCCATTCACTTCATTCCAGTCCTTATTATGAGCCGTTCATCCTCCCCTCACCAGCCTCCTCTGGTGGTCAGTGGGCACAGCATGGTTGGGCTCAATTCCATTTAAATTTCAATCAATTCAGAAGGTAAACCTCATTAGGAAGCAATGAAGAGAATTGTAACGTTAGTGTACTTCCTGAATTGACTCCAACCCTGGGGCAAAGTGCTGTGTTCTGCTGGTGGTGGTGGTGTGAGGCCTCAACCTCAGCCTCCCTCCCTCTCTCATTCCCTCTTCCTCAGTACCATGTAGATGAGACCACTGACCAGACACAGACGGAAGGACACCCAGGCCAGGACGTAGGCAAAGCCCAACGCAGCATCCACCTCCCCATCCGGACACATCACTGTGTAGATTATTGAGCCACACATCACAAAGACCTGGAGAGAGGGGGAGGAAGAGAGAGGAAGGGGGAGGAAAGGAGAGAGAGACAGGAGAGACAGAGAGAGACACAGAGAGAGAGAGACAGAGAGACAGAGACAGAGAGAGACAGAGACAGAGAGAGAGAGACAGAGAAGAGAGAGAGAAGAGAGAGAGAGACAGAGAGAGAGAGAGAGAGAGAGAGAGAGAGAGACAGAGAGACAGAGACAGAGAGAGAGACAGAGAGAGACAGAGAGAGAGACACGTGCCTTGAGTGCCTGTTCGGTAAAATATATATTAAAATATATCCGGCTATAAACTGAAATAAATAAAGTTAATAAGTTAAGCAAGAGAAGAAATGCTTTCTCATTAACACATTAATTAATGATTGACAGATCAACTTTACTTGAGGTTAACAAAAACAAATGTACATAACAGGACCTCATACACTGAATATGGAGGCCAGGTCTGTTTGATGACTGGGAAGACTGACCACTGAGAATCTCTGACTCTGATCTCTCCTGTTGGTTTCTGTGGACAAAACATCCAAGGATTGCACACACACACAAACACACACTAAAATTAGGGAATTTTGTGTTTTAGGACTATGAAAATGGAAAAAATAATTAGCCTATGGATTATGAAAACAACAAAAAGAAATGGGAAAATGGGAGAGGAGAAATGACTAGAGACAGTGTTGTTTAACTCACTGACCGTGACCCAATGAGTTCTTCTTACCTTTGTTCAGTAGAAAAGTCTCCCTCTCTCTAGGTTGAACCAGTCACTCTTTATGGACACACAGCTGGGTACAGGGGAGGCTGGTCTCTCCTGCTTGATTGGGCTTCAACACAACAGAGACAAACATTACATCTCTCATCTACTCTGAGCTCAGATGGGGAAACATAAGAATAGTTTAATTCCAAAATGCTACATAACCATTTTCAGAAACCCTGGTAAATTACCTTTTTTTGTTTAAAGAAATTATTAAAGATATTTGTGGGTTTTTTCACCATCTAATCTTGGCATGGGATTGTTTCATGACAGAAATGTATTTGTTTAAAATCTATCACTTGATGGTTTCATTTCAGATAGACAAATGATCTATTTTTTTTTCTCCAAAATGCTATATATCTGCCTCACTCTCAGATAAATAAATAGTACTGCTAGGTTTTACACAGTAATAATATATCTGCCTCACTCTCAGAGAAATAAGTAGTACTGCTAGGTTTTACATTGTCAAATGTAACAAACTCATGTAACGACATAAAAAATCTGTACAAATAGTACATTTGTGACATCAATATAAAAAAAAAATTGGAAAAAAAATTACATACAGCCCAATTTTATGAGATTTTAATCTCCAGGCCATCAGACTAGCTGGCCTCCGCCCAGTACACTGCCCTGAACTTAGTCACTGTTTCTAGCTGGCCTCCGCCCAGTACACTGCCCTGAACTTAGTCACTGTTTCTAGCTGGCCTCCGCCCAGTACACTGCCCTGAACTTAGTCACTGTTTCTAGCTGGCTATCACCCAGTACTCTACCCTGCACCTTAGTGACTGCTGCCCTTTGTACCTAGTCATTGAACACTGTTCACTTTAATAGTGTTTACATACTGCTTACCCTCTTTATATGTATATACTGTATTCTAGTCAAGGCGTTGTTTTTTCCCGATATTTCTTAATTTCTTCTTTTTATTTTGGGGATTTGTGGGTATTGTTTTTCAAATATGTGTATGTGACCAATACAATTTCATTGATTTTTGGAATAAAACATTTACCTTTAACATTTTAGTAATTTAGCAGTTGCTCTTATCCAGGGCCCGGTTTCCCAAAAGCATTTTAGGGCTAAGTTTATCGTTCACCTTCGTAGAGAGCAAGTGTGTCACTTTATACACAGAAGATCTCCGCTAAGCATAGAATTACATGATCTATCCGTATCTCTGTGACTTCCAATAACTTCAGAACAAAGTTGACTACAAATACATAGTTGCCAATGTCTTCGCAATTGATACAAAGAAGTGATGTATACAATTATGCTTCGAATGAACACCAAGATGACTGCATTAAAATATAAACATTAGGCTATAGGCCTATTTCAATCATATTCAAGTACATTTCATGTTCAATTAATTGAGTTCTATTTTGCTTCTTGTAGGCTACTCTCTGTAATTTGTCTCAATATACGCTACATGGTCAAAAGTATGTGAACACTCCTTCAAATTAGTGGATTCGGCTATTTCAGCCACACCTGTTGCTGAAAGGTGTATAAAATCGAACAGACAGCAATGCAATCTCCATAGACAAACATTGGAAGTAGAATTGCCTTACTAAAGAGCAAAGTGACTTTCAATGTGGCACCATCATAGGATCTCAGAATGACCTTCTTGATCCAAACCAGTCAGGTTTCAGGACTGGTCATTCAACTGAGACTGCTCTTCTCTGTGTCACGGAGGCTCTCCGCACTGCTAAAGCTAACTCTCTCTCCTCTGCTCTTGTCCTTCTAGACCTGTCTGCTGCCTTTGATACTGTGAACCATCAGATCCTCCTCTCCACCCTCTCCGAGCTGGGCATCTCCGGCGCGGCTCACTCCTAGATTGTGTCCTACCTGACCGGTCGCTCCTACCAAGTGGCGTGGCGAGAAGCTGTCTCCGCACCACGTGCTCTCACCACTGGTGTCCCCCAGGGCTCAGTTCCTAGGCCCTCTCCTTTTCTCCCTATACACCAAGTCACTTTGGCTCTGTCATATCCTCACATGGCCTCTCTATCATTGCTACGCTGACGATACACAACTAATCTTCTCCTTTTCCCCCTTCTGATAACCAGGTGGCGAATCGCATCTCTGCATGTCTGGCAGACATATCAGTATGGATGACGGATCACCACCTCAAGCTGAACCCTGGCAAGACGGAGCTGCTCTTCCTCCCGGGGAAGGACTGCCCGTTCCATGATCTCGCCATCACGGTTGACAACTCCGTTGTGTCCTCCTCCCAGAGTGCGAAGAGCCTTAGCGTGACCCTGGACAACACCCTGTCGTTCTCTCGCTAACATCAAGGCGGTGACCCGCTCCTGCAGGTTCATGCTCTACAACATTCGGAGAGTACGACCCTGCCTTACACAGGAAGCGGCACAGGTCCTAATCCAGGCACTTGTCATCTCCCGTCTGGACTACTGCAACTCGCTGTTGGCTGGCCTCCCTGCCTGTGCCATTAAACCCCTACAACTCATCCAGAACGCCGCAGCCCGTCTGGTGTTCCAACCTTCCCAAGTTCTCTCACGTCACCCCCTCCTCCGCACACTCCACTGGCTTCCAGTTGAAGCTCGCATCCGTTACAAGACCATGGTGCTTGCCATGGAGCAGTGAGGGGAACGGCACCTCTGTACCTTCGGGCTCTGATCAGTCCCTACACCCAAACGAGGGCATTGCGTTCATCCACCTCTGGCCTGCTGGCTCCCCTTCCTCTGCGGAAGCATAGTTCCCGCTCAGCCCAGTCAAAACTGTTCGCTGCTCTGGCACCCCTATGGTGGAACAAGCTCCCTCACGACGCCAGGACAGCGGAGTCACTCACCACCTTCCGGAGACATTTGAAACCCCACCTCTTTAAGGAATACCTGGGATAGGATAAAGTAATCCTTCTACCCCCCAAAAAAATTGTAAAGTGGTTATCCCACTGGCTATAGGAGAATGCACCAATTTGTGAGTCGCTCTGGATAAGAGCGTCTGCTAAATGACGTAAATGTGCCCTTGAGCAAGCGCACTTAACCCTAATTGCTCCTGTAAGTCGCTCTGGATAAGAGCGTCTGCTAAATGACTAAAATGTAAATGTAAATGCCACCTTTCCAATAAGTCAGTTCGTCAAATTTCTGAGACATCACATTTCTGCCCTGCTAGAGCTGCCCCGGTCAACTGTGTGCTGTTATTGTGAAGTGGAAATGTCTAGGAGCAACAGCGGCTCAGCCGTAAAGTGAATGGCCACACAACCTCACAGAACTGGACTGCCGAGTGCTGAAGTGTGTAAAACCGTTTGTCCTCGGTTGCAACTGTCATGGAAATTCAACACAAGGACACTCAAAGTCAATCTTAAATGAATCATTCTTTATTGTCAGCAAGCTGGAGAGGTCACAGTCAAACTTAGATGCATAAAGTGCCGGTCTGAAGTGATGGTCCTTTCATAATGTCTTATACGGCTACACAAAAACCTACATAAACATGATTCATACGATTGGTTCCTGCATGTGACTGGCACCATCTCCTCTCTTAACTTATAGAACATATTCTGGGCATTCTGCCAGATGGTCTTAAGGAAGGGGTCATGACGTCGTCCCCCCCCTTATATCTTTACCCAGCACAGGCAAGAACCAATGATTGTTTATGACAGAGTGGACAATATGAACATTTTCAAGGCTGTCCCTCCAGACTATACATTTTTCCTCCACATTCCCCCCTCTTATCACTTCTATGATAATAATTGTTCAAATGTAATGCATATGACTTAAATCAAAGGAGGCTCTATCAAAATACATTACATAATTTCATTAATGATAATACTATCATCATAATAAATCAGAATAAAGATTATCCTTCTATTAACAGGAGCTAATCTAATTTAATTCATAATCATCATCATGAAGCTCAAATCTACAATAAGGTTATACTTTTATCAACGGGAGTGGATCTATCAAAAATACACACACATACACAAGGGATCTGTAGATTCAGAGGTGAATAAATCTCTCAAGGTTTAACCATTGTTTCCATAGTTACTTACCACAATCGGGTTGTATTAACATATGTTCTGCATTAACGTATCATGGCAACTGGTTTGATACATTCACCTCTGAAGATAAATAATATACTTACATTCAGTAATCTTGCTCTGATTTGTCATCCTAAGGGTCCCAGAGATAAAATGTAACATAGTTTTGTTTGATAAAATCAATTTTTATATTGAAATGTAGAACTGGGTTCTACAGTTTGAACCCCTGCTGTCTTGGCTCTACACCCTCCCCGCCCGGCCATCTAGATGTGTGTGAAAGTTAGTGTATAAGCTAATGATCCATCATTTATGACATTCCTGGGAGTGTGTAAACTTACATTTTGTATTACCATATTATTTTTGTATGTTCTCTATAGTTATGTACTTGAAAATGTATCAATTGACCAATTCGGCACATTTGGGCATACTTGATACAAAATAGTCCAGTATTGCAATGCTTCACTGGATCAATCTGAAACTTTGCACAAACACTGCTGCCAGCTAGTGGCCAAAATCTAAACTGCGCCTAAACTGCAATATTATATTGTGGCCTTTCTCTTGCATTTCAAAGTTGATGGAACAAAACAAAAAAAAAGAAAACACATGACAGCTGCTGAGATCTTATTAGCCCTGGAGACACTGATAGCCTTATAGCATGTTAATAACACAACATAGCAAACTAAGCAAAAAATGCATGCTGCAGCCCATTGGGCAATTTGGGATCCCCAACTTCCAAACAGGGATTCCAACCAAGTTGCAAGCATCCACTCTGGTTTTGGGGAATTATTCTCAGCAACAGTGGTAATGTTTTCTGGAAGATCAGTCACATTAGAAGAGTGATCTGGGAGTACAAAAGTACAACATTCATCATCAATGACTGCACAAGTGGCCCCTTGACCTGCCAGAATATAGTCAAGAGCCTCTCTGTTTTGCAGAGCTAACCTAAGCAATTCTTTTAGTTCCCCATTCAATTGTTCCAGGGCATTTCTAGTAGCATTGCCAAATTTCTCTATGTGTCTAGAGATGTCACGCATTTGGTCTAGGGCACATGCAACTCCATACCCAGAAAAAAACACACCAAAGGACCTGGAGGCTGGTGCCTGAGTGTGAGTGACGTCAGCTAGAGACCTCTTATCTCTCCTCATTCCAGGAAGTTTGTAGTCTCTAAACAGAGCCTTCAGATCATTTTCATTATCTGGAACGGTTCTCATAGCGGTCACCAAAAACCCAATAGTACAAGTACCTCCCCAGTTCGATGGAAGGCTATAGTAAGCCATCTTACCACATAGCCAATAGGTGCCATTCGGGGCTCCTTTCAGAGTTGTGCTATGTTTGTCAACCCACATTTTAAACGGTTCCTTATCGGCCTGACCATTCTCCTTTAGCACTGTTAAATTGCAAGCATTTGATCCATTAAGATTCATAGTACAATTACATTTCAATTCACCCAAATGCGTGATCTCCATATCCTCTAATACACCAAGGGGCAGTCATCACCCCAGCCACTGAAATGGGCGGGAGTGAGACATTACCAGGCCTCAGGTAATAGGATACATTGGGTTGATTATATACCTTAACATTGCTGGTAATAGTATAAAAAGGAATTTTTCCTGCCAATGCTATAGTAAAGTTCACCCTATTGGGAATCCTATAAGGGCAAGCCTGCCCCTACCTTAATCGGACCATCCCACACACCCAACAGTCCTTTTCTTTTTGGATGTCTGGTCGGCAACCATTTCTGCTCTAGAAAAGAACAAATTGTCCTTATGGTTGTGAGGGCCCAGCAGGGTTCTCCTTCTACAATGATCATCTACTTCTGGGCCACTACTCCAGGCCTGCGTTGGCCCCTTTGGCTCAGGACACCTTCTGTCATTACCATCTACAACTGGGCCACTACTCCAGGACTGCGTTGGCCCCTTTGGCTCAGGACTCATTCTGTCATTACCATCTACTTCTGGGCCACTACTCCGGGACTGCATTGGCCCCTTTGGCTCGGGACTCTTCTCATCCTCTGTCAGATCTCTAACAAGAGGACAACCTACTGTTCTTATTAGCACTACCGTGCTAATACAGAGGAGGGCCACACTGCACCACCGGAACTGGCCAGGCCCCATCTTCTTCTGGATCAGGAACTCGTCTGCAGTGCGACAGGTGGGTCCAGTTATCTCTCTCAGCAACCTTCACCGCAGTGGGGTGTGGTCAGAAGAACTTGGTACGGGCCTCTCCACGGGGGTCCTTCCAACTATTTCTCCTGAAGTATTTCACCCCCATGAAATCACCTGGGTTCAAACAGTGTTCAGCTCCATCTGCTAGATTTAGCAAAGACGCCTTCAAACCGGGGGAAAATAGTCTTAAGAACATTGTTAAGGGTGACACAACACTCAACCACGCCTTCCTCCATTTCTTGCAGGGACAACCTGTTCTGGGAAAAAGGTGTATTTGTCATCCACATGGGACGGCCAGTCAGCACCTCATGTGGAGAGAGACCAGTGACTGTAGGGGATCTGCCTCTCATCGTCATCAGTGACAATGGAAGCACGTTCACCCATGTCAGGCTTGTTTCACCAATTCATTTGGTTAATTTAGTTTTCAAAGATTGGTTCATCCTTTCGACTGCGCCCCCAGATTGGGGATGATAGGCACAATGTGTTCTCAAATCAATCTGCAAAGCCTCTGACAGGGACTGAACAATCTCATTCACAAACTGTCGACCATTGTCAGAATACATTTTTGATGGCAGTCCCCACCCTAGGTATGATCTCTCTCTCGCTGTGGCTCTCCTGCAAGGGAAAGTTTCAATCCATTTAGAAAACATGTCAACAGTCACCAAACAATACTTATTCCCCTCACAAGGGGTCAACTCAATGAACTCCATCATTAACTGCTCAAAAGGTCCTTCAGGCCTTGGATGGGATGTGGGAGATACTGAAATGCAGCGTCCAACATGGTTAGTCATATAAATCAAGCATATCTTGCTGAAATTTCCTGCAAACACAGTAAAACCTACTGTACCCCAATATGTATTTACAAGATCCACCATCCCTCCTTTTGACACAAGGTCTTGACCATGTGACAATTTTGCGAGGAACTGGAATGTACAATGGGGCATGGCAGGTCTGCTCCACACATCAAGCCATACACACGAGGTGTCCTTATGACAGCACCCCACCCACTTGAGTTTCTGAAAGCATCAGCCATGGCCTGTAAAGCAATGATATCATTAACAGAGAAAGGGTTGGTGGGAGCTGGAAATGCTGCCATCTGTAGGAAGGGGGAAACAGAAGAAAAAGCAGACAATTTAGCAGCACAGTCAGCCTTGGCAGCCTTGGCATTCCCCAGAGAAATGTTATCCTTAGAGGGAGTATGGGCCTGACACTTTATCACCGAGATTGACGAGGGGAGTTTAACAGCCTCCAACAGAGAGGACACAAGTTTCACCAGTCCAGACCACAACTTCACTCGCCTCCATCTTTCTCCCATAAATACAATCCTGCAGTGGTTGAACTATCTCTGCATATTCTTTCAACCACGGACGACAGTAACCAGCCACACCCAACAAAGACATCATGTGCTGCTTGGTAACAGGTTTAGGCAAAACTTTAATTGCATCTAATCTATCTTTGGAGAGGGCGCGGCCCTCAGAAATAATATCATGACCCAAATATTTAACGGAGCTCTGGAATAACTGCATCTTACTGGAGGAAACTTTATGACTATTTTCTGCTAAGAAAATCAACAATGCCCGAGTGTCTTCGTGACATATCTCCTCTGATTTTGAGCAAACCAACAAATCATCAAAATATTGAACCAAAATGCTTCCACCAGGGGCAACAAAACCCTCTAGGTTCCTACCCATTTCTTGGGCAAAGATGGCATGTGATTGAACATACCCCTGGGGCATCACAGTCCAAGTCCATTTGTTTTACCAATAAACGTAAACGAGAACCTCTCCTGTTACTCTTCAGCCAAAGGGATACTGAAAAAAGCATTTGCCAAATCAATC
The DNA here is from genome assembly GCF_020615455.1 of Coregonus clupeaformis. Classification (NCBI taxonomy): domain Eukaryota; kingdom Metazoa; phylum Chordata; class Actinopteri; order Salmoniformes; family Salmonidae; genus Coregonus; species Coregonus clupeaformis. The sequence goes on from NW_025536599.1 coordinate 46,239, forward strand.
ACCGAAAAACAACAACTACCTGGAGGCACCTGGTATAAAATGGTACCAGTGTTTGGCACCAGGGGTGATCTAGCCAGTAATGCATCGTTTACTAGTCTAAGGTCTTGCACAACACGATAATCACCAGATGGTTTCCTAACAGGTCAAATTGGTGTGTTTCATGCGTCCAATGTCGGTCTTTGATTTTACCCACAGTTCTTCAGGTATATCTTTTAGCCAATCAATGTGTGAATTATCTTGTAATACCACAGGCATGGTTTAAACGGGAGTTGGTTATTTTCTTGGTAATGTCATTGCAGTAGCCCAGTATGGGGAATAGAAAGTTGCTGTTGAAGCTGACCACTTTCCTTCTCCTTCCCAAGACACCCAATCAGTTGCTTCCATCACTGTCTTTATCCAAACACCCACATCTCTCCATTGTTTTCCAGGAGCTTTTGATAAGCTCCAATGGGGAACAGAGCCAGGGACTTCATACAGACTTGTCTTTGTATCCGTCAGCAACACTCCAGCTGCTACGAAGTCTTCTCTGTATATCCCATTCATGGTCATCTCAACTTTCTCTTTTTGGGTTAACCATCTCCGTTGGTATTCAGGGTCCTCTTCGCATGCAATACAAGTTGCCGTTACAGCTGTCTTAAAATCTTGTCTCAGGCCGGTTACCACAGCATGGCACAATAGGCTGTTGTAGGAGTCTTGGTCAGGCGTCAGGCCTGAGTGTTGAAGGAAGACTGGCTCCATTCTTTCCATGTAGTCACTCAATGTTTCACCAGTTCCCTGTTTAGTGGAATGGATTTTCTGCCAGTCTGTGTGTTTAGGGAAAGCAGCCTTTATAGCGGTAAACACTGCATCCAGCCGCTAGTACATCACGGTTCAACATGTGTCTATAGTCCTTCCATTTCCATTTCAAGCAGCAGCAGAGTATTTCTTCAGTTTCTCTGGTAGTGGGGTTGTACATGGAGATATTTGCTCTTAGCTATTCTTCGAACTTTACAGCAGCTTTTGCTGGGTCAGTGACATCACCCACTATTTCTTTAATTTCGTCAACATCCCATGGTCTCTCCATTTCCAACATGCCACCATTGGGGTAGCGTATTATCGGACACATTCCAGGGGCTTTTTCTCCTTTTTCCTATTTCTTCAGTTTGTTTCCTGGCTGCTCTCTTTATTTTCTTCTTTGTCTTGGCTACTTTCTTCACTGACGTCATTGTTCCTGCATGCGCTCCTTCATTTGTCTCTTGTTTTTCTACATTCCCTCTTCTCTTTTATCTCTAGACGCTTTCTCCAGTTCGTTTTCTGAGTTCCTCTAGTGCTTCTTCTTCACCTCTCTCTCTCCTCCGTTCCTCTCAGCTCGTTTGCTCTGGTTCTTGTTTTGCTGGTAGCCTTCTATCTTCCGTTCCAGCACCCTCTGCAGCTCCTCTGACAGCTCCTAATCCCCGGCTCGTCCACGGGCACAGGCCCAACCCCAAGTGGGTTGTGAGGGGGTGGGAGGCCACCATTTCCATCCACTGGTGGAGGATTTGGCAGGGGTAGATACCAGGGGGGCCCAAAGTTAAGGGTTCCCCTCGGAGAAGAATAGCCAGCCAGGCTTCTTCTTCTTCTTCTTCTTCTTCTTCTTCTTCTTCTTCTTCTTCTTCTTCTTCTTCTTCTTCTTCTTCTTCTTCTTCTTCTTCTTCTTCTTCTTCTTCTTCTTCTTCTTCTTCTTCTTCTTCTTCTTCTTCTTCTTCTTCTTCATCCTCCTCCTCCTCCTCCTCTTCTTCTCTGGTAATACCACTTGTTTTACCATCAGTCCTCTTACAGCTTTATCTTTTGCATTTCTGCTTCCCTTTCCCATTTTCTGAAATCGTCTCCTCTCTCCTTTCATCTCTTCACATACAAAATAACGTTATAAATCAAACTCCACTGGTTAGACATGTTATCTGCTGAGACATGTTATCCTCTGGTGAGACATGTTATTCTCTGGTGAGACATGTTATCCTCTAATGAGACATGTTATCCTCTGGTGAGACATGTTATCCTCTGGTGAGACATGTTATCCTCTGGTGAGACATGTTATCCTCTGGTGAGACATGTTATCCTCTGGTGAGACATGTTATCCTCTGGTGAGACATGTTATCCTCTGGTGAGACATGTTATCCTCTGGTGAGACATGTTATCCTCTGGTGAGACATGTTATCCTCTGGTGAGACATGTTATCCTCTGGTGAGACATGTTATCCTCTGGTGAGACATGTTATTCTCTGGTGAGACATGTTATCCTCTGGTGAGACATGTTATCCTCTGGTGAGACATGTTATCCTCTGGTGAGACATGTTATCCTCTGGTGAGACATGTTATCTGCTGAGACATGTTATCCTCTGGTGAGACATGTTATCCTCTAGTGAGACGTTATCCTCTAATGAGACATGTTATCCTCTAATGAGACATGTTATCCTCTAATGAGACATGTTACCCTCTAATGAGACATGTTATCCTCTAATGAGACATGTTATCCTCTGGTGAGACATGTTATCCTCTAGTGAGACGTTATCCTCTAATGAGACATGTTACCCTCTAATGAGACATGTTATCCTCTGGTGAGACATGTTATCCTCTGGTGAGACATGTTATCCTCTAGTGAGACGTTATCCTCTAATGAGACATGTTATCCTCTGGTGAGATATGTTATCCTCTCTACCTATAGGTCCGACGGGCAGTGGTGGACAGAACCCGTAGAGATCATTATTTATATCATCCAGACACGCACCTCTTTCACACTCTTTCTAGTCCCTCATAGCTCTCATTCACTCAGTACTTAATAGTAATCATATTTCTTATCATCTTAATTTCAAACCTCTTATTATCCAAATGTTTTTCCTCTTATTATCCACATTTCAAACCTCTTATTATCTGCATTTCAATCACTTAACCTGTCATTTCAACACTCACACAACTCTCACATCAAATCAAATCAAATCCAATTGTAATGTTCACATACACATGTTTATCAAATCAAATGTTTTTTGTCACTTACACGTGTTTAGCAGATGTTATTCTGGGTGTAGCGAAATGCTTGTGTTTCTAGCTCCAACAGTGCAGTAATATCTAACAAGTAATATCTAACAATTTCACAACAATACACACAATACACACTAATCTAAAGTAAAGGAATGGAATTAAGAATATATAAATATTAGGACGGGCAATGTCAGAGTGGCATAGACTAAGATACAGTAGAATAGAATACAGTATATACATATGAGATGAGTAATGCAAAATATGTAAACATTATTAAAGTGACTAGTGTTCCATTTCTTAAAGTGGCCAGTGATTTCAATAGGCAGCAGCAGCCTCTAATGTGCTAGTGATGGCTATTTAACAGTCTGATGGCCTTGAGATAGAAGCTGTTCTTCAGTCTCTCGGTCCCAGCTTTGATGCACCTGTACTGACCTCGCCTTCTGGATGATAGCGGGGTGAACAGGCAGTGGCTCGGGTGGTTGTTGTCCTTGATGATCTTTTTGGCCTTCCTGTGACATCGGGTGTTGTAGGTGTCCTGGAGGGCAGGTATTTTACCCCCGTTGATGCGTTGGGCATCAGGCCTACTACTGTTGTGTCGTCTGCAAACTTGATGATTGAGTTGGAGGCATGCGTGGCCATGCAGTCATGGGTGAACAGGGAGTACAGGAGGGGGCTGAGCACGCACCCTTGTGGGGCCCCTGTGTTGAGGATCAGCGAAGCCAAGGTGTTGTTTCCTACCTTCACCACATGGGGGCGGCCCATCAGGAAGTCCAGGACCCAGTTGCACAGGGCGGGGTTCAGACCCAGGGACCCGAGCTTAATGATGAGCTTGGGGGGTACTGTGGTGTTGAATGCTGAGCTATAGTCAATGAACAGCATTCCTCCATAGGTATTCCTATTGTCCAGATGGGATAGGGCAGTGTGCAGTGCGATGGCGATTGCATCGTCTGTGGATCTATTGGGGTGGTAAGCAAATTGAAGTGGGTCTAGGGTGTCAGGTAAGGTAGGTATGATCCTTGACTAGTCTCAAAAAGCACTTCATGATGACAGAAGTGAGTGCTACGGGGCGATAGTCATTTGGTTCAGTTACCTTTGCTTTCTTGGGTACAGGAACAATGGTGGACATCTTGAAGCATGTGGGGACAGCAGACTGGGAAAGGGAGATTTTGAATATGTCCGTAAACACTCCAGCCAGCTGGTCTGTGTACTTCCCTTAGTACTATTCCCAAACACACTCAGTATTCTCTCTTATTACTCCATGTGCACCTCCAACGATTCTATTGTTGTTACTTGCTATGCACCATATGTATCTTCAACGGTTCTCTTGCCAGTACTTGCTATACATATAAAATAACACCTTGTGCTATTATCAGTGGCTGCAGACCACGTAGACTCTTATCATAAATGCCTACAGACGGCTGTCAGCGGGGCTTCTCCATGGTACCGTTACTTACCCTCACTCTAGTCTTCTCTATAAGACTAGTGAATAGCCTTCTCACAAGACTATGGGCACCTTTTAATGTAGTTTTATCGATTTTGTCATATTTATTTCTATTTGAATACAAATTCATTTAAATTGACTTGCTGAAATTCAGAAGACATGTCCCTCAGAGGTTCACGGATCAGGTGTCTTTCCCCGGGCAGCTCTCAGTAAAAGTCTGGTCTGGGCGGGTCCACGTCGTCTTTGTTCAGACGGGAAATTCCCTTTCCCACTATGGAATGCGGCACCGGTGTCTCCTTCGCAGACCTTCACTGGGATGCTCCACAGGTGGAATCACTGACCCAGTTTGTGACGCCAAATTGTCATGGAAATTCAACGCAGGGACACTCGATTGCCAATCTTAAATTAATGCATAAAGTACCAGTCTGAAGTGAGCTCTGAAGCTACACAAAAACATGGTTCATAGGATTGCTTCCTGCATCTGACTGGCGCCATCTCCTATCTTAACTTATAGAACATATTCTGGGCGTTCGGCCAGATGGTCTTAAGGAAGGGGTCATGACGTCCCCCCTTATATCTTTACCCAGCACAGGCAGGAACCAATGATTGTTTATGACAGAGTGGACAATATGAACATTTTCAAGGATGTCCCTCCAGACTATACATTTTTCCTCCACACAACACTCACTACCGGGTACCAAACTGCCTCTGGAAGCAACGTCAGCACAATAACTGTTAGTTGGGAGCTTCATGAAATAGGTTTCCATGGCCGAGCAGCTGCATACAAGCCTAAGATCACCATATGCAATGCCAAGCGTCGGCTGGTGTGGTGTAAAGCTTGCCGCCAATGGACTCGAGCAGTGGAAACACATTCTCTGGAGTGATAAATCACGTTTCACCATCTGGCAGTCTGACGGACGAATCTGGGTTTAGTGGATGCCAGGAAAACACTTACTGTCCCGATGCATAGTGCCAACTGTAAAGTTTGGTGGAGGAGGAATAATGGTCTGGGGCTGTTTGTCATGGTTCAGTCTAGGCCCTTTAGTTCCAGTGAAGGGAAATCTTAATGCTACAGCATACAATGACATTCTAGACAATTCTGTGCTTCCAACTTTGTGGCAACAGTTTGGGGAAGGCCCTTTCCTGTTTCAGCATGACAATGCCCCCATGCACAAAGAGAGGTCCATACAGAAATGGTGTCCAGTGTGTGTGTGTGTCCAGTGTGTCTGTGTGTGTCCAGTGTGTGTGTGTGTCCAGTGTGTGTGTGTGTCCAGTGTGTGTGTGTGTTCAGTGTGTGTCAGTGTGTTCAGTGTGTCTGTGTCAAGAGTGTGTTCAGCGTGTGTGTGTTTAGTGTGTGTGTGTCCAGAGTGTGTGTGTGTCCAGTGTGCATGTGTGTTCATTGTGTGTGTGTGTTTGTGTGTGTGTGTTCAGCGTGTCTGTCTCCAGTGTGTGTGTCCAGTGCGTGTGTGTGTTCAGTGTGTTTGTGTCCAGTGTGTGTGTGTGTGTGTGGTCTGTGTGTGTCCAGTGTGTATGTGTGTGTCCAGTGTGTGTGTGTATGTGTGTCTGTGACACACACACATACACTCTGGACACACACTGAACTCATACACACACACACACTGGACACACACAACACACTGGACACACACTCTGGACACACACACACACACTGGGTACACACACACACTAGACACACACACATACACACTAGACACACACACAGGACACACTGGACACACACACACACACACACACACACACACACACTGGACACAAACACACTGAACACACACACACGCTGAACACACTCTGGACACAGACACACTGAACACACTCTGGACACAGACACACTGAACACACGGACACACGCTGAACACACACACACTGGACAAACACACACACACTTGACACACACACACAGGACACATTTCCATGTGTTGGATTTTGATGAAAGGAAATCCCTTATAGCCTACTGGACAGGACTTTGCTATGGCATCTTCTGTTTGGGTGTCTCCAGGTCAGGTCTGAGCCATGATCAGAATGTGTCTCTGTGTCTATTTCAGCCCTGCCATTTCTACCTGTCCTGATCTAGTGTTTCACCCCTGACCTCCTCACAGCCGTCTCACTGTCCATGTCTGCTTTTTAGCTCCCACCTCTACTTCACTGTGTTATAATGGACCTTATGCTTGTTATGTCACCTCTGTAACCAGTTATCAAACATACTGACCTTTCTGACCCTATCCCATGGCCCTACTTTCTACAACTGAACATTTAAATTCCTCTATGAGTTTTGTTTGTGTCCATTTACTTATTTATGTATTTGTTGTATATTGGTGTTGTGCTGCAGAGCATCATGGGGGTTAGTATGTGTTGAGATGATCACGTTCCAGATAAATGGTTGATCTGATTCTGTCTCCCGTCTCATCATTGAATTGTTATACAGACGTGGTTATGAAACCACGAGACATAACAAAGATTGGTGATGAGTAAGTCTGAATCTACAGGAACTATTCTGTCTGGAAGAAGTGGGTTTTTACAACTGTTTAAAACTGTTATTTTCTGTGGTCCAGTCTAGGCTAATATTAGCACAGTGTATTGTTAGCAGAGGCAAGTGCATAGTCAAGCTACCTAAGAAAGAGCGTTAACCAGTGGTGTAAAGTACTTAAGTAAAAATACTTTAAAGTACTACTTTAGCAATGACATTTACTTTTGATACTAAAGCATATTTAGCATCGTCATGGACGGTAGAAAAGGACTTGAGACGGATGTCGGAGCGGGAAAACAACTTGATTAAAAAGGGAGGAATATACAATGATAAAAGGGAAGGACATTTATTCAACTGTGAAGATGAACTTTGGAATTAAAACTGCTAAATGAGCGAACTTAGGAGGAAACGTCAGTGAGTGAAGTGAATGAAGATCACGTGACTAAGGAAAATATTGCTGTGGTTGAGGACAATATTGAAGTGAGTTACAATCAGGAGCTTATTGAGAAATGAACAATTATTGGAATTGATGGAAACATTGGACAGTTTGAAAGTATTGAGCAGTGGAGCTCATATACAGAACAGTTTGAATATTTTGTTCTTGTAAATGACATGGATGAGGACAACATTGTGCCGCCATGTTTTAGTGTAATGGGGCAAAAGACAGAGGCAAGTGCATAGTCCAGCTAGCTAAGAAAGAGTTAACCAGTTGTGTAAAGTACTTAAGTAAAAGTACTTTAAAGTACCTCTTAAGTAGTTTTTTGGGGGTATCTGTACTTGACTTTACTATTCATATGTTTGACTACTTTTACTTTAACTTCACTACATTCCTAAAGAAAATAATGTACTTTTTACTCCATACACTTTCCCTGACACCCAAAGTACTCGTTACATTTTGAATGCTTAGCAGGACAGGAAATGGTCCAATTCACACACTTATCAAGAGAACATCCCTACTGCCTCTGATCTGGCAGACTCACTAAACACAAATGCTTTGTTTGTAAATTGTCTGAGTGTTGGAGTATGCCTCTGGCTGAACGTACATTTTAAAAACAAGAAAATCGTCTGGTTTGCTTTATGTAAGGAATTTGAAATGATTTATACTTGTACTTTTTAATTTTGATACTTTTGTATATTTTAGCAATTACATTTACTTTTGATACTTAAGTATATTTAAACCAAATACTTTTAGACTTTTACTCAAGTATTATTTTACTGGGTGACTTTCACTTTTACTTGAGTCATTTTCTATTAAGGGATCTTTACTTTTACTCAAGTATGACAATTGGGTACTTTTTCCACACACTGGAGTTAACATCGTCATGGGACGGCAGAAAAGGACTCGAGACGGACATCGGAGTGGGGAAAACTATGTGATTAAAAAGTGGAGGAATATACAGTGATTAAAGGAAAGGACATTTATTCAACTGTAGACAAACCTTTTAATTAAATCTGATAAATGAGCTAATTT